>NC_041006.1:21879756-21956238 GCF_004193775.1 Glycine soja
CTGTAAGTAATAAACAACCAGGTATGGCCAATCTTGGCCGCATCATTACCCTACCTTGACTGGTTTCGCCATTCATGTTTTGTCTTCACTCCAGAAGGTAGCCCAAGGTGATCCTGCCCCTGTTTTACCACAACAATATACATGCGTATGCGTATGCGTATGCATGAATGTTTTCAAACGCGGAAAATTTAGGGAAAGTTGGTTCAGGTTCAATTCTAATTAAGCGCTTGGGGGATCCCATGAACTGAGCGGAAGGGCTCAGGTGATCACAGATTAATGCAAGGTGTGAAACTAACGTGAGGACTAAAAGCCTCGAATCCACGTTCATTTCTTTGAAAGATTGTAACGAGAGATACAACAGACAGGAAATCCCTGGGGGAAATCCAGAAAACGCATAAAGATAAAGAACATGCAGCGACATCCTTAATTGCCCCAGCTTCTAAGCATAATATTGTTTGACGACATCAGAGTTCACGGGTGAAGGTAGCTCTTCGCCATCCATGTCGGTAAGCACCAGGGCTCCTCCGGAAAAAGCCCTCTTCACAACAAAAGGCCCTTCGTAGTTCGGGGCCCATTTCCCTCGATGGTCCTTGACAGCATGGGACATTTTCTTTAGCACAAGGTCTCCCTCATGGAACTTGCGTAAGCGTACTTTCTTGTCGAATGCACTCTTCATTCTTTGCTGGTATAAGCGCCCATGACTCATGGCCGTTAAGCGCTTACCCTCAATGAGGTTGAGCTGATCGTAGCGTGTTTGAGCCCACTCTGATTCCTTTAATCCGGATTCTGCCAAGATCCTCAATGACGGGACTTCTACCTCGAACGGTAACACCGCCTCCATCCCATATACCAATGAGAATGGCGTTGCCCCAGTTGACGTTCGCACTGAAGTCCGGTAACCGTGTAACGCGAATGGGAGCATCTCGTGCCAATCCTTGTATGACACGGTCATCTTTTGGATAATCTTTTTGATATTCTTATTGGCCGCTTCCACTGCTCCATTCATCTTGGGCCGGTAGGGCGTGGGAATTGTGATGCTGGATCTTAAACTCCTCGCACATTTCTGCCATCATCTTATTATTCAGGTTGGTGCCGTTGTCCGTGATAATCTTCCTTGGCAAACCATATCGGCAGATGATCTCTTTCTTAATGAACCTGACCACCACATTCCTCGTGACATTGGTATATGAAGCCGCCTCGACCCACTTGGTGAAATAATCTATCGCTACGAGGATGAAGCGATGACCATTCGAGGCCTTGGGCTCAATGGCCCCGATGACATCTATTCCCCACATGGAGAAAGGCCAAGGGGCGGACATGACATTCAGAGGATGTGGTGGGGCATTGACATTATCTGCGAATGCTTGACATTTGTGGCACTTCCTCACATGGACACAACAATCACTTTCCATGGTAAGCCAATAATAACCTGCTCTTAAGATCTTCCTGGCATAGCATGCCCGTTGGCGTGTGTTCCAAACGAGCCCTCATGGACTTCCTCGATCATGTGATTTGCCTCCTTGGCATCCACACATCGCAGGAGTGTCATGTCGTGATTTCTCTTATACAGTGTGCCTCCGCTCATGAAGAAACTGGCTGCCAACCTCCTCAATGTCCTTTTATCGTTGTCGGCAATCTCTGGCGGGTATTCTTTGCTTTCGACATATCGCTTGATGTCGTAATACCAGGGCTTTCCGTCCCGTTCCTCTTCCACTTGGCAACAATGTGCGGGTTTGCCACGACACTGAAATTCAATGTAGGGTAGGTCCCCGTGCGGTGTTAGCTGGAACATAGATGCCAATGTAGCAAGTGCATCCGCCATTTGATTTTCCTCGCGGGGAACATGATGGAAGGAGATCTCATCGAAAGTCTCAGCCAACTCCTTGATGTAGGCTTTGTAGGGTATCAGCTTGGGATCTCTAGTTTCCCATTCTCCTCTCAGCTGATGGATTACCAACGCTGAGTCGCCGTACACCTTGAGTAGTTTGACATCGGAGTCAATTGCTGCCTGGACGGCTAGGGCACATGCTTCATATTCGGCCATGTTGTTGGTGCAGTCGAATCCTAGCCTGGCTGTGAAAGGTACACATTGATTGTCCGGAGAGATCAACACTGCCCCAACGCCATGACCTAGAATGTTTGACGCTCCGTCAAACCATACAGTCCATTTGTCCCGATCTTCGTCCAACTTTTCCTCGAACAAGGCCATGATGTCCTCATCCGGGAATTCCGGATGCATGGGCTGGTAGTCGTTAAAAGGCTGTTGAGCCAAATAATCTGCCAAAGCGCTTCCTTTTATCGCCTTTTGGGTGACGTAGACTATATCAAACTCAGATAGCAAGACTTGCCACCGGGCGATTCGTCCTGTGAGAGCTGGCTTTTCAAAGATGTACTTAACCGGGTCCATTTTGGATATCAACCAGGTAGTATGACTCAGCATGTACTGCCTTAGGCGATGGGACGCCCATACTAAAGCACAACACGTTCTTTCGAGCAAGGAGTAATTCATCTCACAGGTCATGAACTTCTTACTTAGGTAGTAAACAGCGCGCTCTTTCTTCCCGGATTCGTCATGTTGCCCCAGCATACACCCCATTGACTCGTCCAAGATTGTCATGTACAAAATGAGAGGCCTTCCAGGTACTGGTGGCATAAGCACGGGAGGATTCATTAGGCACTTTTTGATCCTTCCAAAAGCCTCTTGGCAATCCTCATTCCACCGATCAGTTTGGTTTTTGCGCAAGAGTTTAAACAACGGCTCACAAATGGCGGTGAGCTGCGATATGAATCTGGCAATATAATTCAAGCGCCCCAGAAAACCTCGGACTTGCCTCTCTGTACGGGGTTCTGGCATCTCAAGGATAGCCTTCACTTTTTCGGGGTCTACCTCTATCCCTTTCTGGCTTACAACGAAACCAAGCAATTTCCCTGATTTGACCCCAAAGGTACACTTAGCGGGGTTCAACCTTAATTGATATTTCTTAAGCCTTTCGAACAACTTCCGCAGGTTGACAAGGTGTTCTTCCTCAGATTTAGATTTAGCAATTATGTCGTCCACGTAGACCTCGATCTCTTGATGCATCATATCATGGAACAAAGCTACCATGGCCCGTTGATAAGTTGCCCCGGCGTTCTTGAGTCCAAAGGACATTACCTTGTAACAGAACGTTCCCCACAGGGTGACGAAAGTAGTCTTTTCCATATCCTCGGGCGCCATCTTTATCTGATTGTAACCAGAGAAACCATCCATGAAGGAAAATAAAGCGAAATTGGCCGTGTTATCTACGAGGATATCGATGTGTGGTAACGGAAAATTGTCCTTGGGACTGGCCCGATTCAGGTCCCGGTAATCTACACACATTCGTACTTTCCCACCTTTTTTAGGAACTGGTACGATGTTGGCAACCCATTCTGGATACCGAGCGACGGCCAGAAATCCAGCGTCAAACTGCTTCTTCACTTCTTCTTTTATCTTCAAGGACGTTTCGGGTTTCATCCTCCTCAATTTCTGTTTTACTGGGGAACACCCGGGATTTAGAGGCAATCGGTGCTGCACAATGTCAGAACTCAAACCGGGCATATCTTGGTATGACCAAGCAAAGATGTCTTGGTAGTCTTTTAGCAGGATTATTAATTCTTCACGGATAGGTGCGGTAATGCCTGTACCTATCTTTACTTCCCTCTTTCCACTGCCAATTCCTAAGTCTACTAGCTCTGTTTCTTCTTGATGAGGCCCCATTTCTTGGTCCTCATGGGCGACCATTCTTTCTAGTTCCGAAGGAAGTCCCACATCCTCATCTCCTTCATCTTCCGTTTGGTTCATTTCTTGCTCGAAGTTGATAGACGGGTCCCAGGTATTAGTACCTTCGAGGGACTCGTCATCGAATCTGCCGTTTCAGAAAAAGAAGTAAACATGCAAATGAATGAGAATGGGTAGAGACCAGGAACAGATGAAGAAAGATCCTTGTATTATAAATTCAAAAACAAAAGACACAAAGCCTTAACAAAAAGAAAACTCTAAAGCCTAGGCCCAACTATAGAGCTTTTAAAACCGTAAAGGTTTACATTATGCTTGTTGCGTAAACGCCGGGGCGTTCCTCCACTCGCCAATTTCCCAGCTGGAAATCAGGAGGGCATGGTCGGACCAAATCCGAAGTACTCGGAACATCATTTTCACATATCGCGAACACTTGACCTTCGTCTCCCAGACCCGCACTTATAAAGCTTCTACTTATGTGGCAGGGCGGGCTTCCTTCACTTTCTTGTCTCCAACGCGAGCTCTGACCACTGTCCTTCCTTCCCGCGATGCTTCTTTTCATGTCCGCCTGAGTGGGCTTATAGCCTAAACCATACTTCCCACGATTTCCTTGGGTTTTTATCAGGCTAGTTATGCCGCCATTGTCTTTGCCTAAACCCATCCCGGGTTCATAACCGTTCCCCAACATAACTCGGGCCATCATTACCGCCGCATCGGACAGACAAGGTTGCCCAAAGAGGGAGTCCACGGAGGAAATGCTGACCACCTCAAAAGACTGGAAAGCGGTTTCTAACGATTCTTCTGCGGCTTCCACATAAGGCATGGAGGATGGGCAGCTTACCAAGATATCTTCCTCGCCTGACACGATGACCAAGTGCCCCTCCACTACGAACTTCAGCTTTTGGTGGAGTGTAGAAGGCACAACTCCCACTGAGTGGATCCAAGGGCGCCCCAACAGGCAGCTGTAGGGGGGGTTAATATCCATTATTTGGAAGGTGACTTGACAGGTGTGAGGGCCTATTTGTACTGGGAGATCGATCTCTCCCCTAACCTCTCGGCGAGTGCCGTCGAAGGCCCGAACCACCATTGAACTTGGTTTTAAATGGGAAGCATTGAATGGTAACTTGTCCAAAGTGCTCTTAGGCATCACGTTTAAACTGGAACCATTATCGATGAGTACCTTGGCCACGATATGGTCCATACACTTGACTGATACGTGTAAAGCCTTATTATGCCCTCTCCCCTCGGCGGGGATTTCTTCTTCGGCGAAGGCAAGATAGTTGTTGGCAGTGATATTGTTGACCAGCCCTCCGAAACCTTCTACCGAAATATCTTGGGCCACGTGAGCCTCGTTCAGTACTTTTACTAGCAGAGCCCGATGAGGCTCGGAGCTCATAAGTAACTCTAGCAGCGAGACCCTAGCCGGGGTTTTGTTGAGCTGTTCGATAACCTTGAATTCACTCTGCTGAATTATCCGAAGGAACTCGCTGGCTTCCTCTAGCGACACCTCCTTTCTACCATCCTTTTTCTCCGGGGGTCCCTTTGCTGGAATATCTTTATTCGAAGCGTGGGGTGCTTCGCCATCTTGTTCCTCCACCACTTTTCCTTTTCCCTTGACGTCGGCGGGTTGGACCGGTAGGTCCGGAGGTGCGAACACACGACCACTACGGGTCACACCACTCAGTCCCGTGATATTTGTTACTTTAGCCGACAGCGAGCTGACGTCAGTGACCTCTTCTTCCTTCTTCTCCGGAGGTGTATATCTCCACGGGACCGCGTGACTATCTTGGTACGGGAAAGGAACAGGTTTGGCCATTAAGGAGTGCCCGGGCTTTTGCGAGGCTGCACTTTTAGTGAAGTATATCACCAAGGGTTTGGGCTTCGCAACACCACTCCCCTCCGTAGATTGCATGCATATATGCTGCTCTTCTTCTCCTTCAATGCTGACTTCTAGTCGACCTTGGTCTATCATCCGTTGTAACAATTCCTCTACTTCCAAACACGTCTCCATGTCATGCATCTCGCCGGGATGTAGCAGACAGGAATCCTCCTTACACCCACTATGGGGAATTACACCTCCCTTTTGTAGGGCCTCAAAGATAAACCTCCTAGGGGTTGCCACATCTCTCAACGGTTTAGACCTGTGGGGCCTATCGGATTCAACTGCATTAACTGCTCCCCCTCCATGATTGGCGAGCGGGTTGGTCCTTACATTGGGCCGATCCTCTTGGAAAGTCAGCCATCCGGCATCCATTAGATGTTGGACCTTGTATTTAAGGGCCAAGCATTTTTCGATGGAATGCCCCGGGGCACCCCCATGGTACTTGCAAGTTGCATTAGGGTCATACCACTTCGGAAAAGGGGGTTCGAGGACCCTTCCGGGAGTTACCACGGCCAAATGATTGGCGATGAGGGATGGTAGAAGATCTTCGTACGTCATTGGGAGCGGGGTGAATTCCGGCAACGGCCTCGGAGGGAAGTTCCTTGTCGTGTTGGAATTACCGGCCGGTCGAGTCGCGTTCGGAGTTGGAACTTGGGGAGCTTCCCTCTGGGTGGGTGCCTTAGGCTGCACGGGTGTTGAACTAGAGGCGTTCCCAGCATGAGCCGAGAAGCTCGGGTGATGTTGCGCGTACTGATGGGTACCATGAGGTGTTTGCTGGGGTTTGACCCATGCGGGTGTTGAAGAGACGGCATGGGCATCTCCTTCCTTCCTTTTTGCCCCTGTTGCCCCGATTCTTTTGGCGTTCACGTTTGTGGAGGAAACGTAATCAAACTTTCCTCTCTTCAATCCCACCTCGATTCTTTCCCCGGCAAACACCAGATCCGCAAAGCTGGACGGCATGTAACCCACTAGCTTCTCATAGTAGAACACTGGCAGAGTGTCTACCATCATGGTGATCATCTCTCTCTCAACCATGGGAGGAGCTACTTGTGCCGCCAAATCCCTCCATCGCTGCGCATATTCTTTAAAGGTTTCACCCTCTTTCTTGAACATATTCTGCAGTTGAGTACGGTCAGGAGCCATATCAGAATTGTACTGATACTGCCTTAGGAAGGCGGTAATCAGATCCTTCCAAGTACGGATACGGGAAGCTTCCAAATTAGTGTACCACACTACCGCAGCTCCGGCCAAGCTATCCTGAAAGAAGTGTATCAACAACTTTTCATCTTTAGAATGGGCGCCCATCTTACGGCAGTACATTTTGAGGTGGTTTTTGGGACAAGTCGTCCCTTTATACTTGTCGAAGTCCGGCACTTTGAACTTCGGGGGAATAACAACATCGGGTACTAAGCAAAGATCCGTCATGTCTGCAAATGGATAGTCCCCAAATCCTTCCACAGCCCTCAATCTTTCCTCAAGGAGGTCGAGCTTCCTCCTTTCTTCGGTTGCCGGGGGCGGCCTTTCCATAGACAAAACTATTGGCGATGCTGCGAGGTTGGGTTGAGGCAACGTGCCTGGTGCCGGCCCTTCGGGGATCGGGGGATAAAACTCGACATCCCTCCGAGCATAATCTTGAGGGTCTTTATGGACTTCGTCGGGCTGCTGAGGAGGCTCTTTTTCATGGACGGGAGAAGCAATGTGGCCCGCATCTTCTTGCAAGATGGGTGGTGAATAGTTGGGCGGCAATCCATAAGGGTAAGCCGCTCGGTTGTATCCCAGGTGAGGGCTGCCATCGTGCCCCAGTGCGTCCCTTCCCCGTCCTACTATGTTTGGGGGAGGATGGTGCGTAGTTGCCAAGAGAGTCGGGTCTGCTTCGGCAGCCGAACTGACAGCGGCGGCAGTGGCCGCGTTCTTCTCCATGAGCTGCTTCATACCTGACATGGCCTCCATCATGGAGGCCATTTGTTCTTTCAGAGCCGACATGTCGGCTTTCATCTGTTCCTGTGTCTCCTCTTGATCACCCATCGTTCTAGATTTGGATCTGGTGCGATAGGGATCCCTTGCGGCGCGTTTAGTTATGGTGTTTTCCCTAAAAAACCAAACGTGAGGAGTGGGTAAAGAAAGAAAATGCATGCTAGAGATGAGATGTAGGAGTGATTTGATTTGCACAAGCTTTTTGGAGTAGAAACATGGGACCAACTCATTTTATTTCAAAAAAAGAAATCATATCTAGTCAAGGTCTGAGAGACCATACAAGTTTCCTAACGATTTCTAATTATGTGGGCCATTAAGTCTATCATATGCTGACAATAGCCGAGAAGCCCATGAATCTCTTCGGGGGCGGAGTAGGTGTCTGCCATCGCCTTGGCCTTGGCTAATAATCGGGGAAGTTCTTGACTCCCGTTCAAGGTAAGAGCAAACCGATCCATCCACATGGTTGCCTCTTGGTGTAAAGAGTCGATCACCCTTCCTCTAGCCTCTTTTTCCGCATATACTTGGGCATACTCATCCGCGATTCTATGCTCGTGGGCCGTGGCTAGACCCAACTCTTCTTGGTACTTGGCGATGATAGCTAGCATGTTGGTTTCTGTCTCGCATAGACGCTGAGACAAGCTTCTTTTGGACCTTGAACAAGCAATCAATTCCTCTTTCAGAACCATGCTATGTGCTCGCGACTGGTCCCTTTCTTCCCTTCGCAACTTGAGTTCATTATTGCTACCCCATAGAGCTCCGTGAAATTTGTTCCGGCCATACTCTTCCTTGCGAGCCCTCTTGGTCTCTTGTTCAAGGGCTCTTGCGGTAATTGCATTCTCTTCCCGTAACCCGGCGCACTCCTTCCGAACGTGTGTAGCAGCCAACTTGAACTTCTCCTTGGCGAGTTTTGCCTTTCCTAACTCGCTTTTGAGAGCTTGGACTTCCTCGTCCTCTTCCGGTGCTTCAAAATTCTCTTCGCTGACGACTTTTAACTTGGCGAGCCAATCTAAACCTCGTATGCGAACTTTCAGCCATTCGTGGTTGATGCAAGCTCCATTGGAGCTTGTAGGCCTAGGATCTTCTTCATCAATGGATTCCTTTGCTTCTTGGAAGATAAATGGCAGCGGAATGGAGAAGGAAGAGAGAGAGGAGACGCCACTTCAAGGAGAAGATGAGTCTAGAAGAAGCTCACCACCATAGGAGGCCATGGATAAGAGCTTGGAGGAAGAAGGAGATGAATGAAGGGAGAGGGAGAGAAGAGCACGAAATTTTGTGCTCAAAAGGAGCTCTGAAATCTGAAGTTAATATTCAAATGATCAAAGTTGAAAAAAATACACACACATGACCTCTATTTATAGCCTAAGTGTCACACAAAATTGGAGGGAAATTCAAATTTCACTTGAATTTGAAATTGAATTTGTGGAGCCAAACTTTGGAGCCAAAATTTCACTAATTATGATTAGTGAATTTTAGTTATGGTTCAGCCCACTAATCCAAGATCAATTCCAAGATTCTCCACTAAGTGTGCTTAGGTGTCATGAGGCATGAAAAGCATGAAGGACATGCACAAAGTGTGACTATATGATGTGGCAATGGGGTGTAGTAAGCAAATGCTCACCTCCCCCTCTAAAATTTAATTGGATTGGGCTTCTACCAATTCAATTAAATTTATTTCCAGCCACACACATCAAATATCCACTTAGTGCATGTGAAATTACAAAACTACCCCTAATACAAAAACTAGTCTAGGTGCCCAAAAATACAAGGGCTGAAAAATCCTATATTTCTAGGGTACCCTACCTACAATATGGAGCCCTATATACAAGGACCAAATATAATGACATCCTAGTCTAATATGTACAAAGATAATTGGACCCAACCTTGGCCCATGGGCTCAGAAATCTACCCTAAGGTTCATGAGAACCCTAGGGCCTTCTTCAGCAGCTCTAGCCCAATCTTCTTGGAGCCTCTTGCTCATGGTTCTAGTGATTGGTCCCTTCCTAGGGAGATTGCATCAGTGGTACCCACCAATGATGCCATTACGAATGCCTCTAAGCTCTTGATCTTTCTTCAACGGGGTTTCCCATGCCTTATGGATTCTTTGTATAGTCTTGGAATTGTGTGCGCCGAAATCCCTCACAAGGAAAGGAGACATGCTTTCTTCCGTCGGTGCTCCCCTCATGGGGTACCCTAGTTGTCTTATAGCGAGCGCGGGATTGTAGTTAATACAACCCCTCGTTCCTACCAGCGGAATGTTTGGGTATCCTCCACATGAGAAGAGGACCCCTTCTTTTCCTTCTTTCCATCGGGGGAACCAACTGATTGTTCTACCTCCTATCCCGGCCAAGAGCTGGTCCCAATCTATTCTCCTCTTTTCAGTACACGAGCGATGGCTCAGGAGCGGACATGGATGTCTTGTGTCTTGTTGGAACAAGTGCGAAACCAACCAAACACAGAGGGCGGGTAAGCAACAGATGATCCGTGCGCTACTCTTTTCGCACCTTCGGTCAAATGTGTCAAATAGATCTGCCAAGACAGCTACCACCGGACTTTCCTTGCTATGGTGGTAGGCAAGGAAAGCGTCGATTGCTGCTAGGTCCACCAGACCATCCACGTTTGGAAAGAGGACGACCCCAAAAATTAGCAAAGCTAACACATCCATAAACGGGACCCAATCTCCTTGATTGGCCATAACCCTCGCCTTGTCTTCTAGGTACCTCTGTGGTAGGCCCGCTATGCCGTTCCGAGTCTGTTTTATGCGGTCCAAACCTCTTGCTGAATCCTTGACCACGGTTGCAATTCTGCTCAAAGAGGGGAGACACCCGGAGGAAAGATATGGTTTTCTTCCCCCGAGAGGACATCCTAGAATTTCCTCAAATTCTTCAATGGTTGGTACTAATTGGAAGTCCCCGAATGTGAAGCACCTCAAAGGCTGGTCGTAGTATTGGGTAAGTGATACAATGGCTTCTATGGACACCTCTGCTATGGTTAACTCTAAGATCTTTCCGTAAGTCTTACGGAAGGCTTGCATTTGGAGGGGTTCCATCAACCGCCCTAATTCCTTGATGCTGGTGGTATCTAGGCTTTTGACCTTGACTTGGTAGAACCTCTTGCCGGTTTGATTTGTTCCCATGCTTACTAAAGTGAGACAAAAGCTGGTGCAAATCAAAACTCCGATACCTCATGGGTGGGATGGATGAATGCATGATGGAATGCATATGACACAGATGCAATCTAGGAATGCGGGGGTCCGGGGAATTTGTCCCCTTCTTAGATACGACGCCTAGGGGTAGCGAAATGCCCCAACGCACGTTTTTAAGAAGGCGACACGGACCCTCCGTTGGTTTGTTTACAGTAGGGATCAAGACAGAACCCATATGCAATGCCTATGCAAAAGACACAATGCGGGAATGTGCACAGTATGACAATATTTACCGAACATAAGCAAAAGGGTATATGATACTCATGCATGGCAGTGTGAAAAATGGCACGCAGCGTGTTTGCTTTGTGCCCCTATTTAAGGGACCTATAAGGGAGAGAACTAACTAGGCTTTTAGCAATAATCCCCAAGGTAGTTATATCTCTCTTGATGGTTTCTAGAGGTATCATCCCCTTTGAAGAACATATTGTAGCAGTAGGGACTACTAGCAACAATAGGTTTTCAAAGAGAAAAGCTCTAGATGAGGGTTCACTGTAATCAAGCAAGTCGGAGACCTAGCATGATCACAGATTCACCTCCACTCCTTATGCTCCCATGAACCCGGGTATAGGGCCCTTTTTCACTCACAGTGTGTGCAAATAGTGTTGGTGTTTGTGTGCATCAAAATGAATAAATATTTACTTCATGCATACATTTAAAACGCACTAAAAGCAACAAAGAGTTTATATAAACAAGAACATAATGAAAGGAAACCAACAAAGGAGAAAATCATGATAAAACATTGCACAAGATTAAATGGCCTAACTCTCTAAAAAACAGTCCCCAGTGCAGTCGCCAACTGTCGCAACCTACCCTTCGGCGGGAGGGCGACGCGAGACTCGCGGGATGCGTGTTCCACGAAAGGAATACGCGCGGAGTCGCCACCAACGTTTATTTGAGGAAAACGTCGGAAAAACCGGAAAATACGCGATCTACGAACTTTTTAGTGAAAGGTTCGGGAGCTGTATTTACGCACGGGGAAGGTATTAGCACCCCACACGCCCGTCCCAAGGGACGGCAGCCTTTAATCGAATGTGCAAACATGACTTTGATTTTTATGTTCCCTTTTATGCTCTTTATATCCTTTATACCCTTTTTATATTTTTCTTTTTTGTGGTCGACAAGGGTGTTTCCCTTTGCTCCTACGTATTCCTCAATTTGGGATGAGAAAATCAGACCTACGTAGTTCTTTCGGAACAAAGTGTTTGGTTAAGTTGTTTTTGTCTTTTTTGCAAAATATGTTTTTATTGAACAAAAGGTCTTTTAAGGTGTTGGACCATTAAACGGTTTTTTGATTTTGAAAGGGGAGAAACGTTAAGGCATTGGACCATTAACGATCTCTTGTTTTTGAAAGGAGAGAAACGTTAAGGCATTGGACCATTAACGATCTCTTGTTTTTGAAAGGAGAGAAACGTTAAGGCATTGGACCATTAACGATCTCTTGGGGTGGTCGACAAAAGCGGGGCTTTTGCTCCTACGTATCCTCAATGAGGAACTCAGACCTACGTAGTTCTTTCTTATCAAATGATTCTTTTTTACTTAAGTGGTGATCATTTTAAGGCGTTGGACCTTAAAAATGATCCATTTTACTTAGTGAGAAATTGAAATGACAAACTTCAAAAGCCTATTTTTGTGGACGAGCTTGACTAGGCGAGTTGATTTTAGCCTTAGTTTCACTTTAGTTATTAATCAATTCGATTAAGAATGAGAAATCCCAAAGAGAAAACGTCCGATTGATTTTCCGCTTTATTTTACTAAAAAGATATTTTTTGATTATTATATTATTTTTTACCTCTTTTTGATTTCCAACGTGGTTACGGCACGGCCGAACGGTCGGAATTGATTTTAACCGAAGTTAACGGATAATATAATTCAAACGTTCGGTGGAAATTTATTTTATTTTTAAGTTAAGCGAGAAATGACTTAAGTAAAATGGCTTAAGCACGTCAACAGGGGGTATAAAAAGTAAACAAAATGAGAATAAAAATGCACGAAACACAATGTGGACCACTACGGGTGCATAGAATGAATCGAAAAGCTTGGTTCGAGGTACTTACCCGTTGAAGATCGAAGAACGATGAAGAACGAATGAAGAACGTCGAAGAACGGTTCAAACCTTTGCGAGATTCCTCACGGAAAACGTTACGGAAACGTTTCGGAAGCGCCTCGGCTTAGATTTTCTTCACGGAAACAATTTTTCCAAGCAAATTCGAAAGAGAGAGAAGTGCCTAAGGGGCTGGACCCCTTCCTTCTTCATTTCCTCCCCTATTTATAGCAAAATAGGGGAGGTGGTTGCCGCCCAGCTCGCCCAGGCGAGCTCAGCTCGCCCAGGCGAGCAGGGTTGCTTCCTCCAGAAGCAACCGCCTTCTGGAGGAATCTTCTGGAGGGCCCAAATGGGCCTGGGTGCTATTTGCACCCCCATTTTTACTAAGTACACCCTCCTCTGCTGTTTTTTGGTAATTCTTTTTTCGTAAAGTTACGGAAACTTACGAATTTCATAACGATACTTGTTTTCTTTCCGTAATGTTACGGAACCTTGCGGATTACATAATCATCCCCTTTTTGACTTACGGAATGTTACGGAACCTCACTTAATTATGCAACGATGCTTCCATTTGATTTCCGATGTGTCACGGAAACTTACGGATTGTGCATCAACATTTTTTTGGTTTTTCGGCATGTCCTGGAATTTCATAAATTGCCTAATGATGGGTGTCAAGCACCTCACAAGGACCAAAGAATGGTCGCATGTCATCAAGCAAAGGTCCCCGGACGAAATTAGGGTATGACACGCCCGAATCGGACATCCGTGTGAAAAGTTATGACATTTTAAATTTCTCGAGAGCTTCCGATGTTTAATTTCGAGCATATCAATATATTATAAGCCTGAAAAGGACCGCAGTGTGAAAAGTTATGACCATTTTAATTTCCCGAGAGCTTCCGTTGTTCATGTTCGAGCGTCTTTATATGTGATGCGCCTTAATCTAACATCTGTGTGAAAAGTTATGACCATTTGAATTTCTCAAGAGCTTCCGTTGTTCAATTTCGAGCCTCTCGACATTTTATGCGCCCGAATCGGACATCCGTGTGAAAAGTTATGGCCATTTGAATTTCTCGAGAATTTCCGATGTTTAATTTCGAGCGTATCGATATATTGTAAGCCTGAATCGGACATCCGTGTGAAAAGTTATGACCATTTGAATTTCACGAGAGCTTCCGTTGTTCAATTTCGAGTGTCACTATATGTGATGCGCCTAAATTGGACATTCGAGTTAACTGTTATGACCATTTGTATTTCTCAAGACCTTCCGTTGTTCAATTCTGAGCGTCTCGATATGTGATTTGCTCGAATCGGACATCCGTGTGAAAAGCTATGACCATTTGAATTTCTCAAGAGCTTCCGTTGTTCAATTTTGAGCCTCTCGACATATTATGCGCCCGAATCGGACATCCATGTGAAAAGTTATGGCCATTTTAATTTCTCGAGAGTTTTCGATGTTTAATTTCGAGTGTATCGATATATTATAAATCTGAATCGTACATCCGTGTGAAAAGTTATGACCATTTGAATTTCACGAGAGCTTCCGTTGTTCAATTTCGAGTGTCACTATATGTGATGCGCCTAAATTGGAAATTCGAGTTAAATGTTATGACCATTTGAATTTCTCAAGACCTTCCGTTGTTCAATTCTGAGCGTGTCGATATGTGATTTGCTCGAATTGGACATCCGTGTGAAAAGCTATGACCATTTGAATTTCTCAAAAGCTTCCGTTGTTATATTTCTAGCCTCTCGCCATATTATGCGCCCGAATCGGACATCCGTGTGAAAAGTTATGACATTTTAAATTTCTCGAGAGCTTCCGATGTTTAATTTCGAGCATATCAATATATTATAAGCCTGAAAAGGACCGCAGTGTGAAAAGTTATGACCATTTTAATTTCTCGAGAGCTTCCGTTGTTCATGTTCGAGCGTCTTTATATGTGATGCGCCTTAATCTAACATCTGTGTGAAAAGTTATGACCATTTGAATTTCTCAAGAGCTTCCGTTGTTCAGTTTGGAGTGTCTCGATATGTGATTTGCCTGAAATGGACATCCGTGTGAAAAGTTATGACCATATGAATTTCACGTGAGTTTTCGATGTTTAATTTCGAGCGTATCGATATATTATAAGCCTAAATCGGACATCCGTGTGAAAAGTTAGGACCATTTGAATTTCACGAGAGCTTCCCTTGTTCAATTTCGAGTGTCACTATATGTGATGCGCCTAAATTGGACATTCGAGTTAAATGTTATGACCATTTGTATTTCTCAAGACCTTCCGTTGTTCAATTCTGAGCGTCTCGATATGTGATTTGCTCGAATCGGACATCCGTATGAAAAGCTATGACCATTTGAATTTCTCAAGAGCTTCTGTTGTTCAATTTCGAGCCTCTCGACATATTATGCGCCCGAATCGGACATCCGTGTGAAAAGTTATGGCCATTTTAATTTCTCGAGAGTTACCGATGTTTAATTTTGAGTGTATCGATATATTATAAATCTGAATCGGACATCCGTGTGAAAAGTTATGACCATTTGAATTTCACGAGAGCTTCCGTTGTTCAATTTCGAGCCTCTCGATATATTATGTGCCCGAATCGGACATCCATGTGAAAAGTTATGACCATTTGAATTTCACGAGAGCTTCCGTTGTTCAATTTCGAGCCTCTCGACATATTATGCGCCCGAATTGGACATCCGTGTGAAAAGTTATGACCATTTAAATTTCGCGAGAGTTTCTGATGTTTAATTTTGAGTGTATCGATATATTATAAATCTGAATCAGACATCCGTGTGAAAAGTTATGACCATTTGAATTTCACGAGAGCTTCCGTTGTTCAATTTCGAGCCTCTCGATATATTTTGCGCCCGAATCGGACATCCGTGTGAAAAGTTATGACCATTTGAATTTTTCGAGAGATTCCGATGTTTAATTTCGAGCGTATCAATATATTATAAGCCTGCAAAGGACCTTTGTGTGAAAAGTTATGACCATTTTAATTTCCCGAGAGCTTCCGTTGTTCATTTTCGAGCGTCTTTATATGTGATGCGCCATAATCTAACATCCGTGTGAAAAGTTATGACCATTTGAATTTCTCAAGAGCTTCCGTTTTTCAATTTCGAGACTCCCGACATATTACGCGCTCGAATCGGACATCCGTGTGAAAAGTTATGGACATTTGAATTTCTCGAGAGTTTCCGATGTTTAATTTCGAGCGTATCGATATATTATACGCTCGAATCGGAAATCCGTATGAAAAGCTATGACCATTTGAATTTCTCAAGAGCTTCCGTAGTTCAATTTCGAGCCTCTCGACATATTATGCGCCCGAATCGGACATCCGTGTGAAAAGTTATGGCCATTTTAATTTCTCGAGAGTTTCCAATGTTTAATTTTGAGTGTATCGATATATTATAAATCTGAATCGGACATCCTTTGAAAAGTTATGACCATTTGAATGTCACGAGAGCTTCCGTTGTTCAATTTCGAGCCTCTCGACATATTATGCGCCCGAATCGGACATCCATGTGAAAAGTTATGACCATTTGAATTTCACGAGAGCTTCCGTTGTTCAATTTCGAGCCTCTCGACATAATATGCGCCCGAATTGGACATCCGTGTGAAAAGTTATGACCATTTAAATTTCGCGAGAGTATCCGATGTTTAATTTCGAGCGTATCGATATATTATAAGCCTGAATCGGACATCCGTGTGAAAAGTTATGACCATTTGAATTTTTCAAGAGCTTCTGTTGTTCAATTTCGAGCCTCTCGACATATTATGCGCCCGAATCGGACATTCATGTGAAAAGTTATGACCATTTGAATATCTCGAGAGCTTCCGATGTTTAATTTCGAGCATATCAATATATTATAAGCGTGAATCGGACCTCAGTGTGGAAAGTTATGACCATTTCAATTTCTCGAGAGCTTCCGTTGTTCATTTTCGAGCGTCTCTATATGCGATGCGCCTTAATGTAACATCTGTGTGAAAAGTTATGACCATTTGAATTTCTCAAAGGCTTATCTTGTTCAGTTTTGAGCGTCTAGATATGTGATTTGCCTGAATCGGATATCCGTGTGAAAAGTTTTCACCATTTGAATTTCTCAAGAGCTTCCGTTGTTCAATTTCGAGCCTCTCGACATATTATGCGCCCGAATCGGACATCCGTGTGAAAAGTTATGACCATTTGAATTTCTCGAGAGCTTCCGATGTTTAATTTCGAGCGTATCAATATATTATAAGCCTGCAAAGGACCTCAGTGTGAAAAGTTATGACAATTTTAATTTCCCGAGAGCTTCCGTTGTTCATTTTCGAGCGTCTTTATATGTGATGCGCCATAATCTAACATCCGTGTGAAAAGTTATGACCATTTGAATTTTTCAAGAGCTTCCGTTGTTCAATTTCGAGCCACTCGACATATTATGCGCCCGAATCGGACATCCGTGTGAAAAGTTATGGCCATTTGAATTTCTCGAGAGCTTCCGATGTTTAATTTCGAGCGTATCAATATATTATAAGCCTGAAAAGGACCTCAGTGTGAAAAGTTATGACCATTTTAATTTCCCGAGAGCTTCCGTTGTTCATGTTCGAGCGTCTTTATATGTGATGCGCCTTAATCTAACATCTGTGTGAAAAGTTATGATCATTTGAATTTCTAAAGAGCTTCCGTTGTTCAATTACGAGCCTCTCGACATATTATGCGCCCGAATCGGACATCCATGTGAAAATTTATGGCCATTTGAATTTCTCGAGAGTTTCCGATGTTTAATTCCGAGCGTATCGATATATTATAAGCCTGAATCGGACATGCGTGTGAAAAGTTATGACCATTTGAATTTCTCAAGAGCTTCCGTTGTTAAATTTCGAGCCTCTCGACATATTATGCGCCCGAATCGGACATCCGTGTGAAACGTTATGACCATTTAAATTTCGCGAGAGTTTCCGTGGTTTAATTTCTAGCGTATCGATATGTTATAAGCCTGAAGCGGACATTCGTGTGAAAAGTTATGACCATTTGAATTTCTCAAAAGCTTCCGTTGTTCATTTTCGAGCGTCTCTATATGCGATGCGCCTTAATCTAACATCCGTGTGAAAAGTTATGACCATTTGAATTTCTCAAAACCTTCCGTTGTTTAGTTTTGAGCGTCTCCATATGTGATTTGCATGAATCGGACATCCGTGTGAAAAGTTATGACCATTTGAATTTCTCAAGAGCTTCCGTTGTTCAATTTCGAGCCTCTCGACATATTATGCGCCCGAATCGGACATCCATGTGAAAAGTTATGACCATTTGAATATCTCGAGAGCTTTCGATGTTTAATTTCGGGCATATCAATATATTATAAGCCCGAATCGGACCTCAGTGTGAAAAGTGATGACCATTTGAATTTCTCGAGAGCTACCGTTGTTCATTTTCGAGCATCTCTATATGTGATGCGCCTTAATCTAACATCCGTGTGAAAAGTTATGACCATTTGAATTTCTCAAAAGCTTCCGTTGTTCAGTATTGAACGTCTCGATATGTGATTTGCCTGAATCGGACATCCGTGTGAAAAGTTATGGCCATTTGAATTTCTCGAGAGTTTCCGATGTTTAATTTCGAGTGTATCGATATATTGAAAATCTGAATCGGACATCCGTGTGAAAAGTTATGACCATTTGAATTTCACGAGAGCTTCCGTTGTTCAATTTCGAGTGTCACTATATGTGATGCGCCTAAATTGGACATTCGAGTTAAATGTTATGACCATTTGAATTTCTCAACACCTTCTGTGTTCAATTCTGAGCGTCTCGATATGTGAATTGCCTGAATCGGACATCCGTGTGAAAAGTTATGACCATTTGAATTTCTCAAGAGCTTCCGTTGTTCAATTTCGAGCCTCTCAACATCTATTGCGCCCGAATCGAACATCCTTGTGAAAAGTTATGACCATTTGAATTTCTCGAGAGCTTCCGATGTTTAATTTCGAGCGTATCGATATATTCTAAGCCTTAATCGGACCCCAGTGTGAAAAGTTATGACCATTTTAATTTCCCGAGAGCTTCCCTTGTTCAATTTCGAGTGTCACTATATGTGATGCGCCTAAATTGGACATTCGAGTTAAATGTTATGACCATTTGAATTTCTCAAGAGCTTCCGTTGTTCAATTTTGAGCGTCTCGATTTGTGATTTGCCTGAATCGGACATCCGTGTGAAAAGTTATGACCATTTGAATTTCTCAAGAGCTTCCGTTGTTCAATTTCGAGCCTCTCGACATATTATGCGCCCGAATCGAACATCCGTGTGAAAAGTTATGGCCATTTGAATTTCTCGAGAGTTTCCGATGTTTAATTTCGAGCGTATCGATATATTATAAGCCTGAATCGGATATCCGTGTGAAAATTTATGACCATTTAAATTTCACGAGAGCATCCGTTTCTTCAATTTCGAGTGTCACTATATGTGATGCGCCTAAATTGGACATTCGAGTTAAAGGTTATGACCATTTGAATTTCTCAAGACCTTCCGTTGTTCAATTCTGAGCGTCTCGATATGTGATTTGCTCGAATCGGACATCCGTGTGAAAAGCTATGACCATTTTAATTTCTCAAGAGCTTCCGTTGTTCAATTTCGAGCCTGTCGACATATTAAGCGCCCGAATCGGACATCCGTGTTAAAAGTTATGACCATTTAAATTTCGCGAGAGTTTTCGATGTTTAATTTCGAGCGTATCGATATATTATAAGCCTCAATAGGCCCTCAGTGTGAAAAGTTATGACCATTTTAATTTCCCGAGAGCTTCTGTTGTTCATTTTCGAGCGTCTCTATATGTGATGCGCCTTAATATAACATCTGTGTGAAAAGTTATTACATTTTGAATTTCTCAAGTGCTTCCGTTGTTCAATTTCGAGCCTCTCGACATTTTATGCGCCCGAATCGGACATCCGTGTGAAAAGTTATGGCCATTTGAGTTTCTCGAGAGTTTCCGATGTTTAATTTCGAGCGTATCGATATATTATAAGCCTGAATCGGACATCAGTGTGAAAAGTTATGACCATTTGAATTTCTCAAGAGCGTCCGTTGTTCAATTTCAAGCCTCTCGACATATGATGCGCCCGAATCGAACATCCCTGTGAAAAGTTATGGCCATTTGAATTTCTCGAGAGTTTCCGATGTTTAATTTCGAGCGTATCGATATATTATAAGCCTGAATCGGACATCCGTGTGAAAAGTTATGACCATTTGAATTTCTAAAGAGCGTCCGTTGTTCAATTTCGAGCCTCTCGACATATGATGCGCCCGAATCAAACATCCCTGTGAAAAGTTATGGCCATTTTTAATTTCTCGAGAGTTTCCGATGTTTAATTTCGAGCGTATCGATATATTATAAGCCTGAATCGGACATCCGTGTGAAAAGTTATGACCATTTGAATTTCTCAAGCGCGTTCGTTGTTCAATTTCGAGCCTCTCGACATATGATGCGCCCGAATCGAACATCCCTGTGAAAAGTTATGGCCATTTGAATTTCTCGAGATTTTCCGATGTTTAATTTCGAGCGTATCGATATATTATAAGCCTGACTCGGACATCCGTGTGAAAAGATATGACCATTTGAATTTCTCAAGAGCGTCCGTTGTTCAATTTCGAGCCTCTCCACATATTATGCGGCCGAATCGGACATCCGTGTGAAAAGTTATGACCATTTAAATTTCGCGAGAGTTTCCGATGTTTAATTTCGAGCGTATCGATATATTATAAGCCTGAATAGGACCTCAGTGTGAAAAGTTATGACCATTTTAATTTCCCGAGAGCTTCTGTTGTTCATTTTCGAGCGTCTCTATATGTGATGCGCCTTAACATAACATCCGTGTGAAAAGTTATGACCATTTGAATTTCTCAAGTGCTTGCGTTGTTCAATTTCGAGCCTCTCGACATATTATGCGCCCGAATCGGACATCCGTGTGAAAAGTTATGGCCATTTGAATTTCTCGAGAGTTTCCGATGTTTAATTTCGAGCGTATCGATATATTATAAGCCTGAATCGGACATCCGTGTGAAAAGTTATGACCATTTGAATTTCTCAAGAGCGTCCGTTGTTCAATTTCTAGCCTCTCGACATATGATGCGTCCGAATCGAACATCCCTGTGAAAAGTTATTGCCATTTGAATTTCTCGAGAGTTTCCGATGTTTAATTTCGAGCGTATCGATATATTATAAGCCTGAATCGGACATCCGTGTGAAAAGTTATGACCATTTGAATTTCTCAAGCGCGTCCGTTGGTCAATTTCGAGCCTCTCGACATATGATGCGCCCGAATCGAACATCCCTGTGAAAACTTATGGCCATTTGAATTTCTCGAGAGTTTCCGATGTTTAATTTCGAGCGTATCGATATATTATAATCCTGAATCGGACATCCGTGTGAAAAGTTATGACCATTTGAATTTCTCAAGAGCGTGTGTTGTTCAATTTCGAGCCTCTCCACATATTATGCGGCCGAATCGGACATCCGTGTGAAAAGTTATGACCATTTAAATTTCGCGAGAGTTTCCGATGTTTAATTTCGAGCGTATCGGTATATTATAAGCCTGAATAGGACCTTAGTGTGAAAAGTTATGACCATTTTAATTTCACGAGAGCTTCTGTTGTTCATTTTCGAGCGTATCTATATGTGATGCGTTTTAATATAACATCCGTGTGAAAAGTTATGACCATTTGAATTTCTTAAGTGCTTGCGTTGTTCAATTTCGAGCCTCTCGACATATTATGCGCCCGAATCGGACATCCGTGTGAAAAGTTATGGCCATTTGAATTTCTCGAGAGTTTCCGATGTTTAATTTCGAGCGTATCGATATATTATAAGCCTGAATCGGACATCCGTGTGAAAAGTTATGACCATTTAAATTTCACGAGAGCTTCCATTGTTCAATTTCGTGTGTCGCTATATGTGATGCGCCTAAATTGGACATTCGAGTTAAATGTTATGACCATTTAAATTTCTCAAGAGCTTCCGTTGTTCAATTCTAAGCGTCTCGATATGTGAATTGCCTGAATCGGACATCCGTGTGAAAAGTTATGACCATTTGAATTTCTCAAGAGCTTCCGTTGTTCAATTTCGAGCCTCTCGACATCTATTGCGCCCGAATCGAACATCCGTGTGAAAAGTTATGACCATTTGAATTTCTCGAGAGCTTCCGATCTTTAATTTCGAGCATATCAATATATTATAAGCCCGAATCAGACCTCAGTGTGAAAAGTGATGACCATTTGAATTTCTCGAGAGCTACCGTTGTTCATTTTCGTGCGTCTCTATATGTGATGCGCCTTAATCTAACATCCGTGTGAAAAGTTATGACCATTTGAATTTCTCAAAAGCTTCCATTGTTTAATTTCGAGCGTCTCGACAAATTATGCGCCCGAATCGGACATCCGTGTGAAAGGTTATGGCCATTTGAATTTCTCGAGAGTTTCCGATGTTTAATTTCGAGCGTATCGATATATTATAAGCCTTAATCGGACCTCAGTGTGAAAAGTTAGGACCATTTTAATTTCCCGAGAGCTTCCGTAGTTCATTTTCGAGCGTCTCTATATGTGATGCGCCATAATCTAACATCCGTGTGAAAAGTTATGACCATTTGAATATCTCGAGAGCTTCCGATGTTTAATTTCGAGCGTATCGATATATTATAAGCCTTAATCGGACCTCAGTGTGAAAAGTTAGGACCATTTTAATTTCCCGAGAGCTTCCGTAGTTCATTTTCGAGCGTCTCTATATGTGATGCGCCATAATCTAACATCCGTGTGAAAAGTTATGACCATTTGAATTTCTCCAGAGCTTCCGTTGTTCAGTTTTGAGCGTCTCGATATGTGACTTGCCTGAATCGGACATCCGTGTGAAAAGTTATGACCATTTGAATTTCTCTAGTGCTTCCGTTGTTCAATTTCGAGCCTCTCGACATATTATGCGCCCGAAACGGACATCCGTGTGAAAAGTTATGGCCATTTGAATTTCTCGAGAGTTTCCGATGTTTAATTTCGAGTGTATCGATATATTATAAACCTGAATCGGACATTCGTGTGAAAAGTTATGACCATTTGAATTTCTCAAGAGCGTGTGTTGTTCAATTTCGAGCCTCTCCACATATTATGCGGCCGAATCGGACATCCGTGTGAAAAGTTATGACCATTTAAATTTCGCGAGAGTTTCCGATGTTTAATTTCGAGCGTATCGGTATATTATAAGCCTGAATAGGACCTTAGTGTGAAAAGTTATGACCATTTTAATTTCATGAGAGCTTCTGTTGTTCATTTTCGAGCGTATCTATATGTGATGCGTTTTAATATAACATCCGTGTGAAAAGTTATGACCATTTGAATTTCTTAAGTGCTTGCGTTGTTCAATTTCGAGCCTCTCGACATATTATGCGCCCGAATCGGACATCCGTGTGAAAAGTTATGGCCATTTGAATTTCTCGAGAGTTTCCGATGTTTAATTTCGAGCGTATCGATATATTATAAGCCTGAATCGGACATCCGTGTGAAAAGTTATGACCATTTAAATTTCACGAGAGCTTCCATTGTTCAATTTCGTGTGTCGCTATATGTGATGCGCCTAAATTGGACATTCGAGTTAAATGTTATGACCATTTGAATTTCTCAAGAGCTTCCGTTGTTCAATTTTGAGCGTCTCGATTTGTGATTTGCCTGAATTGGACATCCGTGTGAAAAGTTATGACCATTTGAATTTCTCAAGAGCTTCCGTTGTTCAATTTCGAGCCTCTCGACATATTATGCGCCCGAATCGGACATCCGTGTGAAAAGTTATGGCCATTTGAATTTCTCGAGAGTTTCCGATGTTTAATTTCGAGCGTATCGATATATTATAAGCCTGAATCGGACATCCGTGTGAAAAGTTATGACCCTTTAAATTTCACGAGAGCTTCCGTTGTTCAATTTCGAGTGTCACTATATGTGATGCGCCTAAATTGGACATTCGAGTTAAATGTTATGGCCATTTGAATTTCTCAAGAGCTTCCGTTGTTCAATTCTGAGCGTCTCGATATGTGATTTGCTCGAATCGGACATTCGTGTGAAAAGCTATGACCATTTTAATTTCTCAAGAGCTTCCGTTGTTCAATTTCGAGCCTCTCGACATATTATGCGCCCGAATCGGACATATGTGTGAAAAGTTCTGACCATTTGAATTTCTCGAGAGCTTCCGATGTTTAATTTCGAGCGTACCAATATATTTTAAGCCTGAATAGGACCTCAGTGTGAAAAGTTATGACCATTTTAATTTCCCGAGAGCTTCTGTTGTTCATTTTCGAGCGTCTCTATATGTGATGCGCCTTAACCTAACATCTGTGTGAAAAGTTATGACCATTTGAATTTCTCAAGAGCTTCCGTTGTTCAATTTCGAGCCTCTCGACAAATTATGCTCCCGAATCGGACATCCGTCTGAAAAGTTATGGCCATTTGAATTTCTTGAGAGTTTTCGATGTTTAATTTCGAGCGTATCGATATATTATAAGCCTGAATCGGACATCCGTGTGAAAAGTTATGACCATTTGAATTTCTCAAGAGCGTCCGTTGTTCAATTTCGAGCCTCTCCACATATTATGCGCCCGAATCGGACATCCGTGTGAAAAGTTATGGCCATTTAAATTTCGCGAGAGTTTCCGATGTGTAATTTCGAACGTATTGATATATTATAAGCCTGAATCGGACATCCGTGTGAAAAGTTATGACCATTTGAATTTCTCAAGAGCTTCCGTTGTTCAATTTCGAGCCTCTCGACATATTATGCTCCCGAATCGGACATCCATGTGAAAAGTTATGACCATTAGAATATCTCGAGAGCTTCCGATGTTTAATTTCGAGCATATCAATATATTATAAGCCCGAATCGGACCTCAGTGTGAAAAGTGATGACCATTTGAATTTCTCGAGAGCTACCGTTGTTCATTTTCGAGCGTCTCTATATGTGATGCGCCTTAATCTAACATCCGTGTGAAAAGTTATGACCATTTGAATTTCTCAAAAGCTTCCGTTGTTCAGTTTTGAGCGTCTCGATATGTGATTTGCCTGAATCGGACATCCGTGTGAAAAGTTGTGACCATTTGAATTTCACGAGAGTTTTCAATGTTTAATTTCGAGCGTATCGATATATTATAAGCCTGAATCGGACATCCGTGTGAAAAGCTAGGACCATTTGAATTTCACGAGAGCTTCCCTTGTTCAATTTCGAGTGTCACTATATGTGATGCGCCTACATTGGACAATCGAGTTAAATGTTATGACCATTTGAATTTCTCAAGAGCTTCCGTTGTTCAATTTTGAGCGTCTCGATTTGTGATTTGCCTGATTCGGACATCCGTGTGAAAAGTTATGACCATTTGAGTTTCTCAAGAGTTTCCGCTGTTCAATTTCGAGCCTCTCGACATATTATGCTCCCGAATCGGACATCCGTGTGAAAAGTTATGACCATTTGAATATCTCGAGAGCTTCCGATGTTTAATTTCGAGCATATCAATATATTATAAGCCCGAATCAAACCTCAGTGTGAAAAGTGATGACCATTTGAATTTCTCGAGAGCTACCGTTGTTCATTTTCGTGCGTCTCTATATGTGATGCGCCTTAATCTAACATCCGTGTGAAAAGTTATGACCATTTGAATTTCTCAAAAGCTTCCATTGTTTAATTTCGAGCGTCTCGACAAATTATGCGCCCGAATCGCACATCCGTGTGAAAAGTTATGGCCATTTGAATTTCTCGAGAGTTTCCGATGTTTAATTTCGAGCGTATCGATATATTATAAGCCTGAATCGGACATTCGTGTGAAAAGTTATGACCATTTGAATTTCTCAAGAGCTTCCGTTGTTCAATTTCTAGCCTCTCGACATATTATGCGCCCGAATCGGACATCCGTGTGAAAAGTTATGACCATTTGAATTTCTCGAGAGCTTCCGATGTTTAATTTCGAGCGTATCGATATATTATAAGCCTTAATCGGACCTCAGTGTGAAAAGTTATGACCATTTTAATTTCCCGAGAGCTTCCGTAGTTCATTTTCGAGCGTCTCTATATGTGATGCGCCATAATCTAACATCCGTGTGAAAAGTTATGACCATTTGAATATCTCGAGAGCTTCCGATGTTTAATTTCGAGCATATCAATATATTATAAGCCCGAATCAGACCTCAGTGTGAAAAGTGATGACCATTTGAATTTCTCGTGAGCTACCGTTGTTCATTTTCGTGCGTCTCTATATGTGATGCGCCTTAATCTAACATCCGTGTGAAAAGTTATGACCATTTGAATTTCTCAAAAGCTTCCATTGTTTAATTTCGAGCGTCTCGACAAATTATGCGCCCGAATCGGACATCCGTGTGAAAGGTTATGGCCATTTGAATTTCTCGAGAGTTTCCGATGTTTAATTTCGAGCGTATCGATATATTATAAGCCTTAATCGGACCTCAGTGTGAAAAGTTAGGACCATTTTAATTTCCCGAGAGCTTCCGTAGTTCATTTTCGAGCGTCTCTATATGTGATGCGCCATAATCTAACATCCGTGTGAAAAGTTATGACCTTTTGAATTTCTCCAGAGCTTCCGTTGTTCAGTTTTGAGCGTCTCGATATGTGATTTGCCTGAATCGGACATCCGTGTGAAAAGTTATGACCATTTGAATTTCTCTACTGCTTCCGTTGTTCAATTTCGAGCCTCTCGACATATTATGCGCCCGAAACGGACATCCGTGTGAAAAGTTATGGCCATTTGAATTTCTCGAGAGTTTCCGATGTTTAATTTCGAGTGTATCGATATATTATAAACCTGAATCGGACATTCGTGTGAAAAGTTATGACCATTTGAATTTCTCAAGAGCTTCCGTTGTTCAATTTCTAGCCTCTCGACATATTATGCGCCCGAATCGGACATCCGTGTGAAAAGTTATGACCATTTGAATTTCTCGAGAGCTTCCGATGTTTAATTTCGAGCGTATCGATATATTATAAGCCTTAATCGAACCTCAGTGTGAAAAGTTAGGACCATTTTAATTTCCCGAGAGCTTCCGTAGTTCATTTTCGAGCGTCTCTATATGTGATGCGCCATAATCTAACATCCGTGTGAAAAGTTATGACCATTTGAATATCTCGAGAGCTTCCGATGTTTAATTTCGAGCATATCAATATATTATAAGCCCGAATCAGACCTCAGTGTGAAAAGTGATGACCATTTGAATTTCTCGAGAGCTACCGTTGTTCATTTTCGTGCGTCTCTATATGTGATGCGCCTTAATCTAACATCCGTGTGAAAAGTTATGACCATTTGAATTTCTCAAAAGCTTCCATTGTTTAATTTCGAGCGTCTCGACAAATTATGCGCCCGAATCGGACATCCGTGTGAAAGGTTATGGCCATTTGAATTTCTCGAGAGTTTCCGATGTTTAATTTCGAGCGTATCGATATATTATAAGCCTTAATCGGACCTCAGTGTGAAAAGTTAGGACCATTTTAATTTCCCGAGAGCTTCCGTAGTTCATTTTCGAGCGTCTCTATATGTGATGCGCCATAATCTAACATCCGTGTGAAAAGTTATGACCTTTTGAATTTCTCCAGAGCTTCCGTTGTTCAGTTTTGAGCGTCTCGATATGTGATTTGCCTGAATCGGACATCCGTGTGAAAAGTTATGACCATTTGAATTTCTCTACTGCTTCCGTTGTTCAATTTCGAGCCTCTCGACATATTATGCGCCCGAAACGGACATCCGTGTGAAAAGTTATGGCCATTTGAATTTCTCGAGAGTTTCCGATGTTTAATTTCGAGTGTATCGATATATTATAAACCTGAATCGGACATTCGTGTGAAAAGTTATGACCATTTGAATTTCTCAAGAGCTTCCGTTGTTCAATTTCTAGCCTCTCGACATATTATGCGCCCGAATCGGACATCCGTGTGAAAAGTTATGACCATTTGAATTTCTCGAGAGCTTCCGATGTTTAATTTCGAGCGTATCGATATATTATAAGCCTTAATCGGACCTCAGTGTGAAAAGTTAGGACCATTTTAATTTCCCGAGAGCTTCTGTAGTTCATTTTCGAGCGTCTCTATATGTGATGCGCCATAATCTAACATCCGTGTGAAAAGTTATGACCATTTGAATATCTCGAGAGCTTCCGATCTTTAATTTCGAGCATATCAATATATTATAAGCCCGAATCAGACCTCAGTGTGAAAAGTGATGACCACTTGAATTTCTCGAGAGCTACCGTTGTTCATTTTCGTGCGTCTCTATATGTGATGCGCCTTAATCTAACATCCGTGTGAAAAGTTATGACCATTTGAATTTCTCAAAAGCTTTCATTGTTTAATTTCGAGCGTCTCGACAAATTATGCGCCCGAATCGGACATCCGTGTGAAAGGTTATGGCCATTTGAATTTCTCGAGAGTTTCCGATGTTTAATTTCGAGCGTATCGATATATTATAAGCCTGAATCGGACATTCGTGTGAAAAGTTATGACCATTTGAATTTCTCAAGAGCTTCCGTTGTTCAATTTCTAGCCTCTCGACATATTATGCGCCCGAATCGGACATCCGTGTGAAAAGTTATGACCATTTGAATTTCTCGAGAGCTTCCGATGTTTAATTTCGAGCGTATCGATATATTATAAGCCTTAATCGGACCTCAGTGTGAAAAGTTAGGACCATTTTAATTTCCCGAGAGCTTCCGTAGTTCATTTTCGAGCGTCTCTATATGTGATGCGCCATAATCTAACATCCGTGTGAAAAGTTATGACCATTTGAATTTCTCCAGAGCTTCCGAATCGGACATCCGTGTGAAAAGTTATGACCATTTGAATTTCTCAAGAGCGTCCGTTGTTCAATTTCGAGCCTCTCCACATATTATGCGCCCGAATCGGACATCCGTGTGAAAAGTTATGGCCATTTAAATTTCGCGAGAGTTTCCTATGTGTAATTTCGAACGTATTGATATATTATAAGCCTGAATCGGACATCCGTGTGAAAAGTTATGACCATTTGAATTTCTCAAGAGCTTCCGTTGTTCAATTTCGAGCCTCTTGACATATTATGCTCCCGAATCGGACATCCATGTGAAAAGTTATGACCATTAGAATATCTCGAGAGCTTCCGATGTTTAATTTCGAGCATATCAATATATTATAAGCCCGAATCGGACCTCAGTGTGAAAAGTGATGACCATTTGAATTTCTCGAGAGCTACCGTTGTTCATTTTCGTGCGTCTCTATATGTGATGCGCCTTAATCTAACATCCGTGTGAAAAGTTATGACCATTTGAATTTCTCAAAAGCTTCCATTGTTTAATTTCGAGCGTCTCGACAAATTATGCGCCCGAATCGCACATCCGTGTGAAAAGTTATGGCCATTTGAATTTCTCGAGAGTTTCCGATGTTTAATTTCGAGCGTATCGATATATTATAAGCCTGAATCGGACATTCGTGTGAAAAGTTATGACCATTTGAATTTCTCAAGAGCTTCCGTTGTTCAATTTCTAGCCTCTCGACATATTATGCGCCCGAATCGGACATCCGTGTGAAAAGTTATGACCATTTGAATTTCTCGAGAGCTTCCGATGTTTAATTTCGAGCGTATCGATATATTATAAGCCTTAATCGGACCTCAGTGTGAAAAGTTATGACCATTTTAATTTCCCGAGAGCTTCCGTAGTTCATTTTCGAGCGTCTCTATATGTGATGCGCCATAATCTAACATCCGTGTGAAAAGTTATGACCATTTGAATATCTCGAGAGCTTCCGATGTTTAATTTCGAGCATATCAATATATTATAAGCCCGAATCAGACCTCAGTGTGAAAAGTGATGACCATTTGAATTTCTCGAGAGCTACCGTTGTTCATTTTCGTGCGTCTCTATATGTGATGCGCCTTAATCTAACATCCGTGTGAAAAGTTATGACCATTTGAATTTCTCAAAAGCTTCCATTGTTTAATTTCGAGCGTCTCGACAAATTATGCGCCCGAATCGGACATCCGTGTGAAAGGTTATGGCCATTTGAATTTCTCGAGAGTTTCCGATGTTTAATTTCGAGCGTATCGATATATTATAAGCCTTAATCGGACCTCAGTGTGAAAAGTTAGGACCATTTTAATTTCCCGAGAGCTTCCGTAGTTCATTTTCGAGCGTCTCTATATGTGATGCGCCATAATCTAACATCCGTGTGAAAAGTTATGACCTTTTGAATTTCTCCAGAGCTTCCGTTGTTCAGTTTTGAGCGTCTCGATATGTGATTTGCCTGAATCGGACATCCGTGTGAAAAGTTATGACCATTTGAATTTCTCTAGTGCTTCCGTTGTTCAATTTCGAGCCTCTCGACATATTATGCGCCCGAAACGGACATCCGTGTGAAAAGTTATGGCCATTTGAATTTCTCGAGAGTTTCCGATGTTTAATTTCGAGTGTATCGATATATTATAAACCTGAATCGGACATTCGTGTGAAAAGTTATGACCATTTGAATTTCTCAAGAGCTTCCGTTGTTCAATTTCGAGCCTCTCGACATATTATGCGCCCGAATCGGACATCCGTGTGAAAAGTTATGACCATTTGAATTTCTCGAGAGCTTCCGATGTTTAATTTCGAGCGTATCGATATATTATAAGCCTTAATCGGACCTCAGTGTGAAAAGTTAGGACCATTTTAATTTCCCGAGAGCTTCCGTAGTTCATTTTCGAGCGTCTCTATATGTGATGCGCCATAATCTAACATCCGTGTGAAAAGTTTTGACCATTTGAATATCTCGAGAGCTTCCGATCTTTAATTTCGAGCATATCAATATATTATAAGCCCGAATCAGACCTCAGTGTGAAAAGTGATGACCATTTGAATTTCTCGAGAGCTACCGTTGTTCATTTTCGTGCGTCTCTATATGTGATGCGCCTTAATCTAACATCCGTGTGAAAAGTTATGACCATTTGAATTTCTCAAAAGCTTCCATTGTTTAATTTCGAGCGTCTCGACAAATTATGCGCCCGAATCGGACATCCGTGTGAAAGGTTATGGCCATTTGAATTTCTCGAGAGTTTCCGATGTTTAATTTCGAGCGTATCGATATATTATAAGCCTGAATCGGACATTCGTGTGAAAAGTTATGACCATTTGAATTTCTCAAGAGCTTCCGTTGTTCAATTTCTAGCCTCTCGACATATTATGCGCCCGAATCGGACATCCGTGTGAAAAGTTATGACCATTTGAATTTCTCGAGAGCTTCCGATGTTTAATTTCGAGCGTATCGATATATTATAAGCCTTAATCGGACCTCAGTGTGAAAAGTTAGGACCATTTTAATTTCCCGAGAGCTTCCGTAGTTCATTTTCGAGCGTCTCTATATGTGATGCGCCATAATCTAACATCCGTGTGAAAAGTTATGACCATTTGAATTTCTCCAGAGCTTCCGAATCGGACATCCGTGTGAAAAGTTATGACCATTTGAATTTCTCTAGTGCTTCCGTTCTTCAATTTCGAGCCTCTCGACATATTATGCGCCCGAAACGGACATCCGTGTGAAAAGTTATGGCCATTTGAATATCTCGAGAGCTTCCGATCTTTAATTTCGAGCATATCAATATATTATAAGCCCGAATCAGACCTCAGTGTGAAAAGTGATGACCATTTGAATTTCTCGAGAGCTACCGTTGTTCATTTTCGTGCGTCTCTATATGTGATGCGCCTTAATCTAACATCCGTGTGAAAAGTTATGACCATTTGAATTTCTCAAAAGCTTCCATTGTTTAATTTCGAGCGTCTCGACAAATTATGCGCCCGAATCGGACATCCGTGTGAAAGGTTATGGCCATTTGAATTTCTCGAGAGTTTCCGATGTTTAATTTCGAGCGTATCGATATATTATAAGCCTTAATCGGACCTCAGTGTGAAAAGTTAGGACCATTTTAATTTCCCGAGAGCTTCCGTAGTTCATTTTCGAGCGTCTCTATATGTGATGCGCCATAATCTAACATCCGTGTGAAAAGTTATGACCATTTGAATATCTCGAGAGCTTCCGATGTTTAATTTCGAGCGTATCGATATATTATAAGCCTTAATCGGACCTCAGTGTGAAAAGTTAGGACCATTTTAATTTCCCGAGAGCTTCCGTAGTTCATTTTCGAGCGTCTCTATATGTGATGCGCCATAATCTAACATCCGTGTGAAAAGTTATGACCATTTGAATTTCTCCAGAGCTTCCGTTGTTCAGTTTTGAGCGTCTCGATATGTGACTTGCCTGAATCGGACATCCGTGTGAAAAGTTATGACCATTTGAATTTCTCTAGTGCTTCCGTTGTTCAATTTCGAGCCTCTCGACATATTATGCGCCCGAAACGGACATCCGTGTGAAAAGTTATGGCCATTTGAATTTCTCGAGAGTTTCCGATGTTTAATTTCGAGTGTATCGATATATTATAAACCTGAATCGGACATTCGTGTGAAAAGTTATGACCATTTGAATTTCTCAATAGCTTCCGTTGTTCAATTTCGAGCCTCTCGACATATTATGCGCCCGAATCGGACATCCGTGTGAAAAGTTATGACCATTTGAATTTCACAAGAGTTTTCGATGTTTAATTTCGAGCGTATCGATATATTATAAGCCTGAATCGGACATCCGTGTGAAAAGTTATGACCATTTGAATTTCTCAAGAGCTTCGGTTGTTAAATTTCGAGCCTCTCGACATATTATGCGCCCGAATTGGAAATCCGTGTGAAAAGTGATGACTATTTGAATTTCCCGAGAGTTTCCGATGTTTAATTTCGAGCGTATCGATATATTATAAGCCTGAATCGGACATCCGTGTGAAAAGTTATGACCATTTGAATTTGCGCGAGTTTCCGATGTTTAATTTCGAGCGTATCGATATATTATAAGCCTGAATCGGACATTCGTGTGAAAAGTTATGACCATTTGAATTTTTCAAGGGCTTCCGTTGTTCAATTTCTAGCTTCTCGACATATTATGCGCCCGAATCGGACATCCGTGTTAAAATTTATGACGATTTGAATTTCTCGAGAGTTTTCGTTGTTTAATTTCGTGCGTATCGATATATTATAAGCCGGGATCGGAACTCAGTGTGAAAAGTTATGACCATTTGAATTTAACGAGAGTTTCCGATGTGCATTTACGAGCGTCTCTACATGTGATACGCCTGAATCGGACATCCGAGTGAAAAGTTATGACCATTTGAATTTCTCGAGAGCTTCCGATGTTGAATTTCGAGCCTCTCGACATATTATGCGCCTGAATCGGACATCCGTGTGAAAAGTTATGACCATTTGAATTTCGCGAGATTTTCCGATGTTTAATTTCGAGCGTATCGATATATTATAAGCCTGAATCGGACATCCGTGTGAAAAGTTATGACCATTTGAATTTCTCAAGAGCTTCCGTTGTTCAATTTCGAGCCTCTCGACATATTATGCGCCCGAATCGGACGTCCGTGTGAAACATTATGACCATTTGAATTTCTAGAGAGTTTCCGATGTTTAATTCCGAGTGTATCGATATATTATAAACCTAAATCGGACCTCAGTGTGAAAAGTTATGACCATATGAATTTCACGAGAGCTTCCGTGTGAAAAGTTATCCCAGTCTAATTTGTCAAGAGCTTCCGTTGTTCAATTTCGAGCCTCTCGACATATTATGCGCCCGAATCGGACATCCGTGTGAAAAGTTATGACCATTTGAATATCTCGAGAGCTTCCGATGTTTAATTTCGAGCGTATCGATATATTATAAGCCTTAATCGGACCTCAGTGTGAAAAGTTAGGACCATTTTAATTTCCCGAGAGCTTCCGTAGTTCATTTTCGAGCGTCTCTATATGTGATGCGCCATAATCTAACATCCGTGTGAAAAGTTTTGACCATTTGAATATCTCGAGAGCTTCCGATCTTTAATTTCGAGCATATCAATATATTATAAGCCCGAATCAGACCTCAGTGTGAAAAGTGATGACCATTTGAATTTCTCGAGAGCTACCGTTGTTCATTTTCGTGCGTCTCTATATGTGATGCGCCTTAATCTAACATCCGTGTGAAAAGTTATGACCATTTGAATTTCTCAAAAGCTTCCATTGTTTAATTTCGAGCGTCTCGACAAATTATGCGCCCGAATCGGACATCCGTGTGAAAGGTTATGGCCATTTGAATTTCTCGAGAGTTTCCGATGTTTAATTTCGAGCGTATCGATATATTATAAGCCTGAATCGGACATTCGTGTGAAAAGTTATGACCATTTGAATTTCTCAAGAGCTTCCGTTGTTCAATTTCTAGCCTCTCGACATATTATGCGCCCGAATCGGACATCCGTGTGAAAAGTTATGACCATTTGAATTTCTCGAGAGCTTCCGATGTTTAATTTCGAGCGTATCGATATATTATAAGCCTTAATCGGACCTCAGTGTGAAAAGTTAGGACCATTTTAATTTCCCGAGAGCTTCCGTAGTTCATTTTCGAGCGTCTCTATATGTGATGCGCCATAATCTAACATCCGTGTGAAAAGTTATGACCATTTGAATTTCTCCAGAACTTCCGAATCGGACATCCGTGTGAAAAGTTATGACCATTTGAATTTCTCTAGTGCTTCCGTTGTTCAATTTCGAGCCTCTCGACATATTATGCGCCCGAAACGGACATCCGTGTGAAAAGTTATGGCCATTTGAATATCTCGAGAGCTTCCGATCTTTAATTTCGAGCATATCAATATATTATAAGCCCGAATCAGACCTCAGTGTGAAAAGTGATGACCATTTGAATTTCTCGAGAGCTACCGTTGTTCATTTTCGTGCGTCTCTATATGTGATGCGCCTTAATCTAACATCCGTGTGAAAAGTTATGACCATTTGAATTTCTCAAAAGCTTCCATTGTTTAATTTCGAGCGTCTCGACAAATTATGCGCCCGAATCGGACATCCGTGTGAAAGGTTATGGCCATTTGAATTTCTCGAGAGTTTCCGATGTTTAATTTCGAGCGTATCGATATATTATAAGCCTTAATCGGACCTCAGTGTGAAAAGTTAGGACCATTTTAATTTCCCGAGAGCTTCCGTAGTTCATTTTCGAGCGTCTCTATATGTGATGCGCCATAATCTAACATCCGTGTGAAAAGTTATGACCATTTGAATATCTCGAGAGCTTCCGATGTTTAATTTCGAGCGTATCGATATATTATAAGCCTTAATCGGACCTCAGTGTGAAAAGTTAGGACCATTTTAATTTCCCGAGAGCTTCCGTAGTTCATTTTCGAGCGTCTCTATATGTGATGCGCCATAATCTAACATCCGTGTGAAAAGTTATGACCATTTGAATTTCTCCAGAGCTTCCGTTGTTCAGTTTTGAGCGTCTCGATATGTGACTTGCCTGAATCGGACATCCGTGTGAAAAGTTATGACCATTTGAATTTCTCTAGTGCTTCCGTTGTTCAATTTCGAGCCTCTCGACATATTATGCGCCCGAAACGGACATCCGTGTGAAAAGTTATGGCCATTTGAATTTCTCGAGAGTTTCCGATGTTTAATTTCGAGTGTATCGATATATTATAAACCTGAATCGGACATTCGTGTGAAAAGTTATGACCATTTGAATTTCTCAATAGCTTCCGTTGTTCAATTTCGAGCCTCTCGACATATTATGCGCCCGAATCGGACATCCGTGTGAAAAGTTATGACCATTTGAATTTCACAAGAGTTTTCGATGTTTAATTTCGAGCGTATCGATATATTATAAGCCTGAATCGGACATCCGTGTGAAAAGTTATGACCATTTGAATTTCTCAAGAGCTTCGGTTGTTAAATTTCGAGCCTCTCGACATATTATGCGCCCGAATTGGAAATCCGTGTGAAAAGTGATGACTATTTGAATTTCCCGAGAGTTTCCGATGTTTAATTTCGAGCGTATCGATATATTATAAGCCTGAATCGGACATCCGTGTGAAAAGTTATGACCATTTGAATTTGCGCGAGTTTCCGATGTTTAATTTCGAGCGTATCGATATATTATAAGCCTGAATCGGACATTCGTGTGAAAAGTTATGACCATTTGAATTTTTCAAGGGCTTCCGTTGTTCAATTTCTAGCTTCTCGACATATTATGCGCCCGAATCGGACATCCGTGTTAAAATTTATGACGATTTGAATTTCTCGAGAGTTTTCGTTGTTTAATTTCGTGCGTATCGATATATTATAAGCCGGGATCGGAACTCAGTGTGAAAAGTTATGACCATTTGAATTTAACGAGAGTTTCCGATGTGCATTTACGAGCGTCTCTACATGTGATACGCCTGAATCGGACATCCGAGTGAAAAGTTATGACCATTTGAATTTCTCGAGAGCTTCCGATGTTGAATTTCGAGCCTCTCGACATATTATGCGCCTGAATCGGACATCCATGTGAAAAGTTATGACCATTTGAATTTCGCGAGATTTTCCGATGTTTAATTTCGAGCGTATCGATATATTATAAGCCTGAATCGGACATCCGTGTGAAAAGTTATGACCATTTGAATTTCTCAAGAGCTTCCGTTGTTCAATTTCGAGCCTCTCGACATATTATGCGCCCGAATCGGACGTCCGTGTGAAACATTATGACCATTTGAATTTCTAGAGAGTTTCCGATGTTTAATTTCGAGTGTATCGATATATTATAAACCTAAATCGGACCTCAGTGTGAAAAGTTATGACCATATGAATTTCACGAGAGCTTCCGTGTGAAAAGTTATCCCAGTCTAATTTGTCAAGAGCTTGCGTTGTTCAATTTCGAGCCTCTCGACATATTATGCGCCCGAATCGGACATCCGTGTGAAAAGTTATGACCATTTGAATTTCTTGAGAGTTTTCGATGTTTAATTTCGAGCGTATCGATATATTATAAGCCTGAATCGGACATCCGTGTGAAAAGTTATGACCATTTGAATTTCACGAGAGCTTCCGTTGTTCAATTTCGAGCCTCTCGACATATTATGCGCCCGAATCGGACATCCGTGTGAAAAGTGATGACTATTTGAATTTCCCGAGAGTTTCCGATGTTTAATTTCGAGCGTATCGATATATTATAAGCCTGAATAGGACATCCGTGTGAAAAGTTATGACCATTTGAATTTCTGAAGAGCTTCGGTTGTTCAATTTCGAGCCTCTCGACATATTATGCTCCCGAATCGGACATCCATGTGAAAAGTTATGACCATTAGAATATCTCGAGAGCTTCCGATGTTTAATTTCGAGCATATCAATATATTATAAGCCCGAATCGGACCTCAGTGTGAAAAGTGATGACCATTTGAATTTCTCGAGAGCTACCGTTGTTCATTTTCGAGCGTCTCTATATGTGATGCGCCTTAATCTAACATCCGTGTGAAAAGTTATGACCATTTGAATTTCTCAAAAGCTTCCGTTGTTCAGTTTTGAGCGTCTCGATATGTGATTTGCCTGAATCGGACATCCGTGTGAAAAGTTGTGACCATTTGAATTTCACGAGAGTTTTCAATGTTTAATTTCGAGCGTATCGATATATTATAAGCCTGAATCGGACATCCGTGTGAAAAGCTAGGACCATTTGAATTTCACGAGAGCTTCCCTTGTTCAATTTTGAGTGTCACTATATGTGATGCGCCTACATTGGACAATCGAGTTAAATGTTATGACCATTTGAATTTCTCAAGAGCTTCCGTTGTTCAATTTTGAGCGTCTCGATTTGTGATTTGCCTGATTCGGACATCCGTGTGAAAAGTTATGACCATTTGAGTTTCTCAAGAGCTTCCGCTGTTCAATTTCGAGCCTCTCGACATATTATGCTCCCGAATCGGACATCCGTGTGAAAAGTTATGACCATTTGAATTTCTCGAGAGCTTCCGATGTTTAATTTCGAGCGTATCGATATATTATAAGCCTTAATCGGACCTCAGTGTGAAAAGTTAGGACCATTTTAATTTCCCGAGAGCTTCCGTAGTTCATTTTCGAGCGTCTCTATATGTGATGCGCCATAATCTAACATCCGTGTGAAAAGTTATGACCATTTGAATATCTCGAGAGCTTCCGATGTTTAATTTCGAGCATATCAATATATTATAAGCCCGAATCAGACCTCAGTGTGAAAAGTGATGACCATTTGAATTTCTCGAGAGCTACCGTTGTTCATTTTCGTGCGTCTCTATATGTGATGCGCCTTAATCTAACATCCGTGTGAAAAGTTATGACCATTTGAATTTCTCAAAAGCTTCCATTGTTTAATTTCGAGCGTCTCGACAAATTATGCGCCCGAATCGGACATCCGTGTGAAAAGTTATGGCCATTTGAATTTCTCGAGAGTTTCCGATGTTTAATTTCGAGCGTATCGATATATTATACGCCTGAATCGGACATTCGTGTGAAAAGTTATGACCATTTGAATTTCTCAAGAGCTTCCGTTGTTCAATTTCTAGCCTCTCGACATATTATGCGCCCGAATCGGACATCCGTGTGAAAAGTTATGACCATTTGAATTTCTCGAGAGCTTCCGATGTTTAATTTCGAGCGTATCGATATATTATAAGCCTTAATCGGACCTCAGTGTGAAAAGTTAGGACCATTTTAATTTCCCGAGAGCTTCCGTAGTTCATTTTCGAGCGTCTCTATATGTGATGCGCCATAATCTAACATCCGTGTGAAAAGTTATGACCATTTGATTTTCTCCAAAGCTTCCGTTGTTCAGTTTTGAGCGTCTCGATATGTGACTTGCCTGAATCGGACATCCGTGTGAAAAGTTATGACCATTTGAATTTCTCTAGTGCTTCCGTTGTTCAATTTCGAGCCTCTCGACATATTATGCGCCCGAAACGGACATCCGTGTGAAAAGTTATGGCCATTTGAATTTCTCGAGAGTTTCCGATGTTTAATTTCGAGTGTATCGATATATTATAAACCTGAATCGGACATTCGTGTGAAAAGTTATGACCATTTGAATTTCTCAAGAGCTTCCGTTGTTCAATTTCGAGCCTCTCGACATATTATGCGCCCGAATCGGACATCCGTGTGAAAAGTTACAACCATTTGAATTTCACGAGAGTTTTCGATGTTTAACTTCGAGCGTATTGATATATTATAAGCCTGAATCGGACATCCGTGTGAAAAGTTATGACCATTTGAATTTCTCAAGAGCTTCGTTGTTCAATTTCGAGCCTCTCGACATATTATGCGCCCGAATTGGAAATCCGTGTGAAAAGTGATGACTATTTGAATTTCCCGAGAGTTTCCGATGTTTAATTTCGAGCGTATCGATATATTATAAGCCTGAATCGGACATCCGTGTGAAAAGTTATGACCATTTGAATTTCTGAAGAGCTTCCGTTGTTCAATTTCGAGCTTCTCCACATATTATGCGCCCAAATCGGACATCCGTGTGAAAAGTTATGACCATTTGAATTTCTGAAGAGCTTCCGTTGTTCAATTTCGAGCTTCTCGACATATTATGCGCCCGAATCGGACATCTGTGTGAAAAGTTATGACTACTTGAATTCGCGAGAGTTTCCGATGTTTAATTTCGAGCTTATCGATATATTATAAGCCTGAATCGGACATCCGTGTGAAAAGTTATGACCATTTGAATTTCTGAAGAGCTTCTGTTATTCAATTTCGAGCTTCTCGACATATTATGCGCCCGAATCGGACATCCGTGTGAAAAGTTATGACTATTTGAATTTCCCGAGAGTTTCCGATGTTTAATTTCGAGCGTATCGATATATTATAAGCTTCAATCGGACATCCGTTTGAAAAGTTATGAGCATTTGAATTTCTCAAGAGCTTCCATTGTTCTATTTCGAGCATCTCGATATATTATAAGCCTGAATCGGACATTCGTGTGAAAAGTTATGACCATTTGAATTTCTCAAGAGCTTCCGTTGTTCAATTTCGAGCCTCTCGACATCTTGTACGCCCGAATCGAACATCCGCGTGAAAAGTTATGACCATTTGAATTTCTCGAGAGCTTCCGATGTTTAATTTCGAGCGTATCGATATATTATATGCCTTAATCGGACCTCAATGTAAAAAGTTACGACCATTTTAATTTCCCGAGAGTCTTCGTTGTTCATTTTCGAGCGTCTCTATATATGATGCGCCTTAATCTAACATCCGTGTGAAAAGTTATGACCATTTGAATTTCTCAAGAGCTTCCCTTGTTCAATTTCGAGCCTCTCGCCATATTATGCGCCCGAATCGGAAATCCGTGTGAAATGTTATGACCATCTGAATTTCTCGAGAGTTTTCGATGTTTAATTTCGACCGTATCGATATAGTATAATCCTGAATCGGACTTCGGTGTGAAAAGTTATGACCATTTGAATTTCTCAAGAGCTTCCGTTGTTCAATTTCAGGCCTCTCGACATCTTATGCGTCCGAATAGAACATCCGTGTGAAAAGTTATGACCATTTGAATTTCTCGAGAGCTTCCGATGTTTAATTTCAAGCGTATCGATATATTATAAGCCTTAATGGGACCTCAATGTGAAAAGTTATGACCATTTTAATTTCCCGAGAGCTTCCGTTGTTCAATTTCGAGTGTCACTATATGTGATGCGCCAAAATTGGACATTCGAGTTAAATGCTATGGCCATTTGAATTTCTTAAGAGCTTCCGTTGTTCAATTTAAAGCGTCTCGATATATGATTCGTCCGAATCGAACATCCATGTGAAAAGTTATACCAGTTGAATTTCTCAAGAGCTTCCGTTGTTCAATTTCGAGCGTATCGATATATTATAAGCCTTAATCGGACCTCAATGTGAAAAGTTATGACCATTTTAATTTTCCGAGAGTTTCCGATGTTCAATTTCGAGTGTCACTATATGTGATGCGCCAAAATTGGACATTCGAGTTAAATGCTATGGCCATTTGAATATCTCAAGAGCTTCCGTTGTTCAATTTTGAGCGTCTCGATATGTGATTCGTCCGAATCCAACATCCATGTGAAAAGTTATACCAGTTGAATTTCTCAAGAGCTTCCGTTGTTCAATTTCGAGCGTATCGATATATTATAAGCCTTAATGGGACCTCAATGTGAAAAGTTATGACCATTTTAATTTCCCGAGAGCTTCCGTTGTTCAATTTCGAGTGTCACTATATGTGATGCGCCAAAATTGGACATTCGAGTTAAATGCTATGGCCATTTGAATTTCTCAAGAGCTTCCGTTGTTCAATTTTGAGCGTCTCGATATGTGATTCGTCCGAATCGAACATCCATGTGAAAAGTTATACCAGTTGAATTTCTCAAGAGCTTCCGTTGTTCAATTTCGAGCGTATCGATATATTATAAGCCTTAATGGGACCTCAATGTGAAAAGTTATGACCATTTTAATTTCCCGAGAGCTTCCGTTATTCAATTTCGAGTGTCACTATATGTGATGCGCCAAAATTGGACATTCGAGTTAAATGCTATGACCATTTGAATTTCTCAAGAGCTTCCGTTGTTCAATTTCGAGCCTCTCGACATATTATGCGCCCAAATCGGACATCCGTGTGAAAAGTTATGACCATTTGAATTTCTGAAGAGCTTCCGTTGTTCAATTTCGAGATTCTCGACATATTATGCGCCCGAATCGGACATCCGTGTGAAAAGTTATGACCATTTGAATTTGCGAGAGTTTCCGATGTTTAATTTCGAGGGTATCGATATATTATAAGCCTGAATCGGACATTCGTGTGAAAAGTTATGACCATTTGAATTTCTCAAGAGCATCCGTTCTTCAATTTCGAGCCTCTCGACATCTTATGCGCCCGAATCGAACATCCGTGTGAAAAGTTACGACCATTTGAATTTCTCGAGAACTTCCGATGTTTAATTTCGAGCGTATCGATATATTATAAGCCTTAATCGGACCTCAGTGTGAAAAGTTATGACCATTTTAATTTCTCGAGAGTCTCCGTTGTTCATTTTCGAGCGTCTCTATATGTGATGCGCCATAATCTAATATCCGTGTGAAAAGTTATGACCATTTGAATTTCTCAAGAGCTTCCGTTGTTCAGTTTTGAGCGTCTCGATATGTGATTTGCCTGAATCGGACATCCGTGTGAAAAGTTATGACCATTTGAATTTCTCAAGAGCTTCCGTTGTTCAATTTCGAGCCTCTCGACATATTATGCGCCCAAATCGGACATCCGTGTGCAAAGTTATGACCATTTGAATTTCTGAAGAGCTTCCGTTGTTCAATTTCGAGATTCTCGACATATTATGCGCCCGAATCGGACATCCGTGTGAAAAGTTATGACCATTTGAATTTGCGAGAGTTTCCGATGTTTAATTTCGAGCGTATCGATATATTATAAGCCTGAATCGGACATTCGTGTGAAAAGTTATGACCATTTGAATTTTTCAAGAGCTTCCGTTGTTCAATTTCTAGCTTCTCGACATATTATGCGCCCGAATCGGACATCCGTGTGAAAAGTTATGACCATTTGAATATCTCGAGAGTTTCCGTTGTTTAATTTCGTGCGTATCGATATATGATAAGCCCGGATCGGAACTCAGTGTGAAAAGTTATGACCATGTGAATTTCACGGGAGCTTCCGTTGTGCATTTACGAGCGTCTCTATATGTGATACGCCTGAATCGGACATCCGAGTGAAAAGTTATGACCATTTTAATTTCTCAAGAGCTTCCGTTGTTCAATTACGAGCGTCTCGACATATTATGCGCCCGAATCGGACATCCGTGTGAAAGATTATGACCAATTGAATTTCTCGAGAGCTTCCGATGTTTAATTTTGAGCGTCTCGATATATTATAAGCCTGAATCGGACCCCGAGTGTCACATGTTATGTCCATTTGAAATTCTCAAGAGCTTCCGTTATTCAATTTCGAGCATCTCGATATATTATAAGCCTGAATCGGACATTCGTGTGAAAAGTTATGACCATTTGAATTTCTCAAGAGCATCCGTTCTTCAATTTCGAGCCTCTCGACATCTTATGCGCCCGAATCGAACATCCGTGTGAAAAGTTATGACCATTTGAATTTCTCGAGAACTTCCGATGTTTAATTTCGAGCGTATCGATATATTATAAGCCTTAATCGGACCTCAGTGTGAAAAGTTATGACCATTTTAATTTCCCGAGAGTCTCCGCTGTTCATTTTCGAGCGTCTCTATATGTGACGCGCCATAATCTAATATCCGTGTGAAAAGTTATGACCATTTGAATTTCTCAAGAGCTTCCGTTGTTCAGTTTTGAGCGTCTCGATATGTGTTTGCCTGAATCGGACATCCGTGTGAAAAGTTATGACCATTTGAATTTGCGAGAGTTTCCGATGTTTAATTTCGAGCGTATCGATATACTATAAGCCTGAATCGGACATTCGTGTGAAAAGTTATGACCATTTGAATTTTTCAAGGGCTTCCGTTGTTCAATTTCTAGCTTCTCGACATATTATGCGCCCGAATCGGACATCCGTGTGAAAATTTATGACGATTTGAATTTCTCCAGAGTTTTCGTTGTTTAATTTCGTGCATATCGATATATTATAAGCCGGGATCGGAACTCAGTGTGAAAAGTTATGACCATTTGAATTTAACGAGAGCTTCCGATGTGCATTTACGAGCGTCTCTATATGTGATACACCTGAATCGGAGATCCGAGTGAAAAGTTATGACCATTTGAATTTCTCGTGAGCTTCCGATGTTGAATTTTGAGCCTCTCGACATATTATGCGCCTGAATCGGACATCCGTGTGAAAAGTTATGACCATTTGAATTTTGCGAGAGTTTCCGATGTTTAATTTCGAGCGTATCGATATATTATAAGCCTGAATCGGACATCCGTGTGAAAAGTTATGACCATTTGAATTTCTCAAGAGCTTCCGTTGTTCAATTTCGAGCCTCTCGACATATTATGCGCCCGAATCGGACATCCGTGTGAAACATTATGACCATTTGAATTTCTAGAGAGTTTCCGATGTTTAATTTCGAGTGTATCGATATATTATAAACCTAAATCGGACCTCAGTGTTAAAAGTTATGACCATATGAATTTCACGAGAGCTTCCGTGTGAAAAGTTATACCAGTCTAATTTCTCAAGAGCTTGCGTTGTTCAATTTCGAGCCTCTCGACATATTATGCGCCCGAATCGGACATCCGTGTGAAAAGTTATGACTATTTGAATTTCCCGAGAGTTTCCAATGTTAAATTTCGAGCGTATCGATATATTATAAGCTTGAATCGGACATCCGTGTGAAAAGTTATGAGCATTTGAATTTCTCAAGAGCTTCCATTGTTCAATTTCGAGCATCTCGATATATTATAAGCCTGAATTGGACATTCGTGTGAAAAGTTATGACCATTTGAATTTCTCAAGAGCTTCCGTTGTTCAATTTCGAGCCTCTCGACATCTTATACGCCCGAATCGAACATCCGTGTGAAAAGTTATGACCATTTGAATTTCTCGAGAGCTTCCGATGTTTAATTTCGAGCGTATCGATATATTATAAGCCTTAATCGGACCTCAATGTAAAAACTTATGTCCATTTTAATTTCCCGGGAGCCTCCGTTGTTCATTTTCGAGCGTCTCTATATATGATGCGCCTTAATCTAACATCCGTGTGAAAAGTTATGACCATTTGAATTTCTCAAGAGCTTCCGTTGTTCAATTTCGAGCCTCTCGACATATTATGCGCCCGAATCGGACATCCGTGTGAAAAGATATGACCATTTGAATTTCTCAAGAGCTTCCGTTGTTCAATTTCGAGCCTCTCGACATATTATGCGCCCGAATCGGACATCCTTGTGAAAAGATATGACCATTTGAATTTCCCGAGAGTTTCCGATGTTTAATTTCGAGCGTATCGATATATTATAAGCCTGAATAGGACATCCGTGTGAAAAGTTATGACCATTTGAATTTCTGAAGAGCTTCCGTTGTTCAATTTCGAGCTTCTCGACATATTATGCGCCCGAATCGGACATCTGTGTGAAAAGTTATGACCATTTGAATTTGCGAGAGTTTCCGATGTTTAATTTTGAGCGTATCGATATATTATAAGCCTGAAACGGACATTCGTGTGAAAAGTTATGACCATTTGAATTTTTAAAGAGCTTCCGTTGTTCAATTTCAAGCTTCTCGACATATTATGCGCCCGAATCAGACATCTGTGTGAAAAGTTATGACCATTTGAATATCTCGAGAGTTTTCGTTGTTTAATTTCGTGCGTATCGATATATTATAAGCCCTGATCGGAACTCAGTGTGAAAAGTTATGACCATTTGAATTTAACGAGAGCTTCCGATGTGCATTTACGAGCGTCTCTATATGTGATACGCCTGAATCGGACATCCGAGTGAAAAGTTATGACCATTTGAATTTCTCGAGAGCTTCCGATGTTGAATGTCGAGCCTCTCGACATATTATGCGCCTGAATCGGACATCCGTGTGAAAAGTTATGACCATTTGAATTTCGCGAGAGTTTCCGATGTTTAATTTCGAGCGTATCGATATATTATAAGCCTGAATCGGACATCCGTGTGAAAAGTTATGATCATTTGAATTTCTCAAGAGCTTCCGTTGTTCAATTTCGAGCCTCTCGACATATTATGCGCCCGAATCGGACATCCGTGTGAAAAGTTATGACCATTTGAATTTCTAGAGAGTTTCCGATGTTTAATTTCGAGTGTATCGATATATTAAAAACCTGAATCGGACCTCAGTGTTAAAAGTTATGACCATTTGAATTTCACGAGAACTTCCGTGTGAAAAGTTATACCAGTCTAATTTCTCAAGAGCTTGCGCTGTTCAATTTCGAGCCTCTCGACATATTATGCGCCCGAATCGGACATCCGTATGAAAAGTTATGACCATTTGAATTTCACGAGAGTTTCCGATGTTTAATTTCGAACGTATCGATATATTATAAGCCTGAATCGGACATCTGTGTGAAAAGTTATGACCATTTGAATTTCTCAAGAGCTACCGTTGTTCATTTTCGAGCGTCTCTATATGTGATGCGCCTTAATCTAACATCCGTGTGAAAAGTTATGACCATTTGAATTTCTCAAAAGCTTCCGTTGTTCAGTTTTGAGCGTCTCGATATGTGATTTGCCTGAATCTGACATCCGTGTGAAAAGTTATGACCACTTGAATTTCACGAGAGCTTCCGTTGTTCAATTTCGAGCCTCTCGACATATTATGCGCCCGAATCGAACATCCGTGTGAAAAGTTATGACCATTTGAATTTCTCGAGAGCTTCCGATGTTTAATTTCAAGCGTATCGATATATTATAAGCCTTAATGGGACCTCAATGTGAAAAGTTATGACCATTTTAATTTCCCGAGAGCTTCCGTTGTTCAATTTCGAGTGTCACTATATGTGATGCGCCACTATTGGACATTCGAGTTAAATGCTATGGCCATTTGAATTTCTCAAGAGCTTCCGTTGTTCAATTTTGAGCGTCTCGATATGTGATTCGTCCGAATCGAACATCCATGTGAAAAGTTATACCAATTGAATTTCTCAAGAGCTTCCGTTGTTCAATTTCGAGCGTATCGATATATTATAAGCCTTAATCGGACCTCAATGTGAAAAGTTATGACCATTTTAATTTTCCGAGAGTTTTCGATGTTCAATTTCGAGTGTCACTATATGTGATGCACCAAAATTGGACATTCGAGTTAAATGCTATGACCATTTGAATTTCTCAAGAGCTTCCGTTGTTCAATTTTGAGCGTCTCGATATGTCATTTTCCTGAATCGGACATCCATGTGAAAAGTTATACCAGTTGAATTTCTCAAGAGCTTCCGTTGTTCAATTTCGAGCCTCTCGACATATTATGCGCCCGAATCGGACATCCGTATGAAAAGTGATGACAATTTGAATTTCCCGAGAGTTTCCGATGTTTAATTTCGAGCGTATCGATATATTATAAGCCTGAATCGAACATCCGTGTGAAAAGTTATGACCATTTGAATTTCTCAAGAGCTTCCGTTGTTCAATTTAGAGCTTCTCGACATATTATGCGCCCGAATCGGACATCCATGTGAAAATTTATGACCATTTGAATTTGGGAGAGTTTCCGATGTTTAATTTCAAGCGTATCGATATATTATAAGCCTGAATCGGACATTCGTGTGAAAAGTTATGACCATTTGAATTTCTCAAGAGCTTCCGTTGTTCAATTTCTAGCCTCTCGACATATTATGCGCCCGAATCGGACATCGGTGTGAAAAGTTATGACCATTTGAATATCTCAAGAGTTTCCGTTGTTTAATTTCGTGCGTATCGATATATGATAAGCCCGGATCGGAACTCAGTGTGAAAAGTTATGACCATTTGAATTTCACGAGAGCTTTCGTTGTGCATTTACGAGCGTCTCTATATGTGATACGCCTGAATCGGACATCCGAGTGAAAAGTTATGACCATTTGAATTTCTCAAGAGCTTCCATTGTTCAATTACGAGCGTCTCGACATATTATGCGCCCGAATCGGACATCCGTGTGAAAGATTATGACCAATTGAATTTCTCGAGAGCTTCCGATGTTTAATTTTGAGCGTCTCGATATATTATAAGCCTGAATCGGACCCCGAGTGTCACATGTTATGACCATTTGAAATTCTCAAGAGCTTCCGTTATTCAATTTCGAGCATCTCGATATATTATAAGCCTGAATCGGACATTCGTGTGAAAAGTTATGACCATTTGAATTTCTCAAGAGCATCCGTTCTTCAATTTCGAGCCTCTCGACATCTTATGCGCCCGAATCGAACATCCGTGTGAAATGTTATGACCATTTGAATTTCTCGAGAACTTCCGATGTTTAATTTCGAGCGTATCGATATATTATAAGCCTTAATCGGACCTCAGTGTGAAAAGTTATGACCATTTTAATTTCCCGAGAGTCTCCGTTGTTCATTTTCGAGCGTCTCTATATGTGATGCACCATAATCTAATATCCGTGTGAAAAGTTATGACCATTTGAATTTCTCAAGAGCTTCCGTTGTTCAATTTCGAGCCTCTCGACATATTATGCGCCCAAATCGGACATCCGTGTGAAAAGTTATGACCATTTGAATTTCTCAAGAGCTTCCGTTGTTCAGTTTTGAGCGTCTCGATATGTGTTTGCCTGAATCGGACATCCGTGTGAAAAGTTATGACCATTTGAATTTGCGAGAGTTTCCGATGTTTAATTTCGAGCGTATCGATATATTATAAGCCTGAATCGGACATTCGTGTGAAAAGTTATGACCATTCGAATTTTTCAAGAGCTTCCGTTGTTCAATTTCTAGCTTCTCGACATATTATGCGCCCGAATCGGACATCCGTGTGAAAAGTTATGACCATTTGAATATCTCGAGAGTTTCCGTTGTTTAATTTCGTGCGTATCGATATATGATAAGCCCGGATCGGAACTCAGTGTGAAAAGTTATGACCATGTGAATTTCACGGGAGCTTCCGTTGTGCATTTACGAGCGTCTCTATATGTGATACGCCTGAATCGGACATCCGAGTGAAAAGTTATGACCATTTTAATTTCTCAAGAGCTTCCATTGTTCAATTACGAGCGTCTCGACATATTATGCGCCCGAATCGGACATCCGTGTGAAAGATTATGACCAATTGAATTTCTCGAGAGCTTCCGATGTTTAATTTTGAGCGTCTCGATATGTGATTCGTCCGAATCGAACATCCATGTGAAAAGTTATACCAATTGAATTTCTCAAGAGCTTCCGTTGTTCAATTTCGAGCGTATCGATATATTATAAGCCTTAATCGGACCTCAGTGTGAAAAGTTATGACCATTTTAATTTCCCGAGAGTCTCCGTTGTTCATTTTCGAGCGTCTCTATATGTGATGCGCCATAATCTAATATCCGTGTGAAAAGTTATGACCATTTGAATTTCTCAAGAGCTTCCGTTGTTCAGTTTTGAGCGTCTCGATATGTGATTTGCCTGAATCGGACATCCGTGTGAAAAGTTATGACCATTTGAATTTCTCAAGAGCTTCCGTTGTTCAATTTCGAGCCTCTCGACATATTATGCGCCCAAATCGGACATCCGTGTGAAAAGTTATGACCATTTGAATTTCTGAAGAGCTTCCGTTGTTCAATTTCGAGATTCTTGACATATTATGCGCCCGAATCGGACATCCGTGTGAAAAGTTATGACCATTTGAATTTGCGAGAGTTTCCGATGTTTAATTTCGAGCGTATCGATATATTATAAGCCTGAATCGGACATTCGTGTGAAAAGTTATGACCATTTGAATTTTTTAAGAGCTTCCGTTGTTCAATTTCTAGCTTCTCGACATATTATGCGCCCGAATCGGACATCCGTGTGAAAAGTTATGACCATTTGAATATCTCGAGAATTTCCGTTGTTTAATTTCGTGCGTATCGATATATGATAAGCCCGGATCGGAACTCAGTGTGAAAAGTTATGACCATGTGAATTTCACGGGAGCTTCCGTTGTGCATTTACGAGCGTCTCTATATGTGATACGCCTGAATCGGACATCCGAGTGAAAAGTTATGACGATTTTAATTTCTCAAGAGCTTCCGTTGTTCAATTACGAGCGTCTCGACATATTATGCGCCCGAATCGGACATCCGTGTGAAAGATTATGACCAATTGAATTTCTCGAGAGCTTCCGATGTTTAATTTTGAGCGTCTCGATATATTATAAGCCTGAATCGGACCCCGAGTGTCACATGTTATGACCATTTGAAATTCTCAAGAGCTTCCGTTATTCAATTTCGAGCATCTCGATATATTATAAGCCTGAATCGGACATTCGTGTGAAAAGTTATGACCATTTGAATTTCTCAAGAGCATCCGTTCTTCAATTTCGAGCCTCTCGACATCTTATGCGCCCGAATCGAACATCCGTGTGAAAAGTTATGACCATTTGAATTTCTCGAGAACTTCCGATGTTTAATTTCGAGCGTATCGATATATTATAAGCCTTAATCGGACCTCAGTGTGAAAAGTTATGACCATTTTAATTTCTCGAGAGTCTCCGTTGTTCATTTTCGAGCGTCTCTATATGTGATACGCCTGAATCGGACATCCGAGTGAAAAGTTATGACCATTTGAATTTCTCGAGAGCTTCCGATGTTGAATTTCGAGCCTCTCGACATATTATGCGCCTGAATCGGACATCCGTGTGAAAAGTTATGACCATTTGAATTTGGCGAGAGTTTCCGATGTTTAATTTCGAGCGTATCGATATATTATAAGCCTGAATCGGACATCCGTGTGAAAAGTTATGATCATTTGAATTTCTCAAGAGCTTCCGTTGTTCAATTTCGAGCCTCTCGACATATTATGCGCCCGAATCGGACATCCGTGTGAAAAGTTATGACCATTTGAATTTCTAGAGAGTTTCCGATGTTTAATTTCCAGTGTATCGATATATTATAAACCTGAATCGGACCTCAGTGTTACAAGTTATGACCATTTGAATTTCACGAGAGCTTCCGTGTGAAAAGTTATACCAGTCTAATTTCTCAAGAGCTTGCGTTGTTCAATTTCGAGCCTCTCGACATATTATGCGCCCGAATCGGACATCCGTATGAAAAGTTATGAGCATTTGAATTTCACGAGAGTTTCCGATGTTTAATTTCGAACGTATCGATATATTATAAGCCTGAATCGGACATCTGTGTGAAAAGTTATGACCATTTGAATTTCTCAAGAGCTACCGTTGTTCATTTTCGAGCGTCTCTATATGTGATGCGCCTTAATCTAACATCCGTGTGAAAAGTTATGACCATTTGAATTTCTCAAAAGCTTCCGTTGTTCAGTTTTGAGCGTCTCGATATGTGATTTGCCTGAATTGGACATCCGTGTGAAAAGTTATGACCACTTGAATTTCACGAGAGCTTCCGTTGTTCAATTTTGAGCCTCTCGACATATTATGCGCCCGAATCGAACATCCGTGTGAAAAGTTATGACCATTTGAATTTCTCGAGAGCTTCCGATGTTTAATTTCAAGCGTATCGATATATTATAAGCCTTAATGGGACCTCAATGTGAAAAGTTATGACCATTTTAATTTCCCGAGAGCTTCCGTTGTTCAATTTCGAGTGTCACTATATGTGATGCGCCAAAATTGGACATTCGAGTTAAATGCTATGGCCATTTGAATTTCTCAAGAGCTTCCGTTGTTCAATTTTGAGCGTCTCGATATGTGATTCGTCCGAATCGAACATCCATGTGAAAAGTTATACCAATTGAATTTCTCAAGAGCTTCCGTTGTTCAATTTCGAGCGTATCGATATATTATAAGCCTTAATCGGACCTCAATGTGAAAAGTTATGACCATTTTAATTTTCCGAGAGTTTCCGATGTTCAATTTCGAGTGTCACTATATGTGATGCGCCAAAATTGGACATTCGAGTTAAATGCTATGACCATTTGAATTTCTCAAGAGCTTCCGTTGTTCAATTTTGAGCGTCTCGATATGTGATTTTCCTGAATCGGACATCCATGTGAAAAGTTATACCAGTTGAATTTCTCAAGAGCTTCCGTTGTTCAATTTCGAGCCTCTCGACATATTATGCGCCCGAATCGGACATCCGTGTGAAAAGTGATGACAATTTGAATTTCCCGAGAGTTTCCGATGTTTAATTTCGAGCGTATCGATATATTATAAGCCTGAATCGGACATCCGTGTGAAAAGTTATGACCATTTGAATTTCTCAAGAGCTTCCGTTGTTCAATTTAGAGCTTCTCGACATATTATGCGCCCGAATCGGACATCCATGTGAAAATTTATGACCATTTGAATTTGGGAGAATTTCCGATGTTTAATTTCAAGCGTATCGATATATTATAAGCCTGAATCGGACATTCGTGTGAAAAGTTATGACCATTTGAATTTCTCAAGAGCTTCCGTTGTTCAATTTCTAGCCTCTCGACATATTATGCGCCCGAATCGGACATCCGTGTGAAAAGTTATGACCATTTGAATATCTCAAGAGTTTCCGTTGTTTAATTTCGTGCGTATCGATATATGATAAGCCCGGATCGGAACTCAGTGTGAAAAGTTATGACCATTTGAATTTCACGAGAGCTTTCGTTGTGCATTTACGAGCGTCTCTATATGTGATACGCCTGAATCGGACATCCGAGTGAAAAGTTATGACCATTTGAATTTCTCAAGAGCTTCCATTGTTCAATTACGAGCGTCTCGACATATTATGCGCCCGAATCGGACATCCGTGTGAAAGATTATGACCAATTGAATTTCTCGAGAGCTTCCGATGTTTAATTTTGAGCGTCTCGATATATTATAAGCCTGAATCGGACCCCGAGTGTCACATGTTATGACCATTTGAAATTCTCAAGAGCTTCCGTTATTCAATTTCGAGCATCTCGATATATTATAAGCCTGAATCGGACATTCGTGTGAAAAGTTATGACCATTTGAATTTCTCAAGAGCATTCGTTCTTCAATTTCGAGCCTCTCGACATCTTATGCGCCCGAATCGAACATCCGTGTGAAATGTTATGACCATTTGAATTTCTCGAGAACTTCCGATGTTTAATTTCGAGCGTATCGATATATTATAAGCCTTAATCGGACCTCAGTGTGAAAAGTTATGACCATTTTAATTTCCCGAGAGTCTCTGTTGTTCATTTTCGAGCGTCTCTATATGTGATGCGCCATAATCTAATATCCGTGTGAAAAGTTATGACCATTTGAATTTCTCAAGAGCTTCCGTTGTTCAGTTTTGAGCGTCTCGATATGTGATTTGCCTGAATCGGACATCCGTGTGAAAAGTTATGACCATTTGAATTTGCGAGAGTTTCCGATGTTTAATTTCGAGCGTATCGATATATTATAAGCCTGAATCGGACATTCGTGTGAAAAGTTATGACCATTTGAATTTTTCAAGAGCTTCCGTTGTTCAATTTCTAGCTTCTCGACATATTATGCGCCCGAATCGGACATCCGTGTGAAAATTTATGACGATTTGAATTTCTCGAGAGTTTTCGTTGTTTAATTTCGAGCGTATCGATATATTATAAGCCGGGATCGGAACTCAGTGTGAAAAGTTATGACCATTTGAATTTAACGAGAGCTTCCGATGTGCATTTACGAGCGTCTTTATATGTGATACGCCTGAATCGGACATCCGAGTGAAAAGTTATGACCATTTAAATTTCTCGAGAGCTTCCGATGTTGAATTTTGAGCCTCTCGACATATTATGCGCCTGAATCGGACATCCGTGTGAAAAGTTATGACCATTTGAATTTCGCGAGAGTTTCCGATGTTTAATTTCGAGCGTATCGATATATTATAAGCCTGAATCGGACATCCGTGTGAAAAGTTATGACCATTTGAATTTCTCAAGAGCTTCCATTGTTCAATTTCGAGCCTCTCGACATATTATGCGCCCGAATCGGACATCCGTGTGAAACGTTATGACCATTTGAATTTCTAGAGAGTTTCCGATGTTTAATTTCGAGTGTATCGATATATTATAAACCTAAATCGGACCTCAGTGTGAAAAGTTATGACCATATGAATTTCACGAGAGCTTCCGTGTGAAAAGTTATACCAGTCTAATTTCTCAAGAGCTTGCGTTGTTCAATTTCGAGCCTCTCGACATATTATGCGCCCGAATCGGACATCCGTGTGAAAAGTTATGACTATTTGAATTTCCCGAGAGTTTCCGATGTTTAATTTCGAGCGTATCGATATATTATAAGCTTGAATCGGATATCCGTAAGAAAACTTATGAGCATTTGAATTTCTAAAGAGCTTCCATTGTTCAATTTCGAGCATCTCGATATATTATAAGCCTGAATCGGACATTCGTGTGAAGAGTTATGACCATTTGAATTTCTCAAGAGCTTCCGTTGTTCAATTTCGAGCCTCTCGACATCTTATACGCCCGAATCGAACATCCGTGTGAAAAGTTATTACCATTTGAATTTCTCGAGAGCTTCCGATGTTTAATTTCGAGCGTATCGATATATTATAAGCCTTAATCGGACCTCAATGTAAAAACTTATGTCCATTTTAATTTACCGGGAGCCTCCGTTGTTCATTTTCGAGCGTCTCTATATATGATGCGCCTTAATCTAACATCCGTGTGAAAAGTTATGACCATTTGAATTTCTCAAGAGCTTCCGTTGTTCAATTTCGAGCCTCTCGACATATTATGCGCCCGAATCGGACATCCGTGTGAAAAGATATGACCATTTGAATTTCTCGAGAGTTTTCGATGTTTAATTTCGAGCGTCTCTATATATTATATGCCTGAATCGGACATCCGTGTGAAAAGTTATGACCATTTGAATTTCTCAAGAGCTTCCGTTGTTCAATTTCGAGCCTCTCGACATATTATGCGCCCGAATCGGACATCCGTGTGAAAAGTGATGACAATTTGAATTTCCCGAGAGTTTCCGATGTTTAATTTCGAGCGTATCGATATATTATAAGCATGAATCGGACATCCGTGTGAAAAGTTATGACCATTTGAATTTCTCAAGAGCTTCCGTTGTTCAATTTAGAGCTTCTCGACATATTATGCGCCCGAATCGGACATCCATGTGAAAATTTATGACCATTTGAATTTGGGACAGTTTCCGATGTTTAATTTCGAGCGTATCGATATATTATAAGCCTGAATCGGACATTCGTGTGAAAAGTTATGACCATTTGAATTTCTCAAGAGCTTCCGTTGTTCAATTTCTAGCCTCTCGACATATTATGCGCCCGAATCGGACATCCGTGTGAAAAGTTATGACCATTTGAATATCTCGAGAGTTTCCGTTGTTTAATTTCGTGCGTATCGATATATGATAAGCCCGGATCGGAACTCAGTGTGAAAAGTTATGACCATTTGAATTTCACGAGTGCTTTCGTTGTGCATTTACGAGCGTCTCTATATGTGATACGCCTGAATCGGACATCCGAGTGAAAAGTTATGACCATTTGAATTTCTCAAGAGCTTCCATTGTTCAATTGCGAGCGTCTCGACATATTATGCGCCCGAATCGGACATCCGTGTGAAAGATTATGACCAATTGAATTTCTCGAGAGCTTCCGATGTTTAATTTTGAGCGTCTCGATATATTATAAGCCTGAATCGGACCCCGAGTGTCACATGTTATGACCATTTGAAATTCTCAAGAGCTTCTGTTATTCAATTTCGAGCATCTCGATATATTATAAGCCTGAATCGGAAATTCGTGTGAAAAGTTATGACCATTTGAATTTCTCAAGAGCATCCGTTCTTCAATTTCGAGCCTCTCGACATCTTATGCGCCCGAATCGAACATCCGTGTGAAAAGTTATGACCATTTGAATTTCTCGAGAACTTCCGATGTTTAGTTTCGAGCGTATCGATATATTATAAGCCTTAATCGGACCTCAGTGTGAAAAGTTATGACCATTTTAATTTCCCGAGAGTCTCCATTGTTCATTTTCGAGCGTCTCTATATGTGATGCGCCATAATCTAATATCCGTGTGAAAAGTTATGACCATTTGAATTTCTCAAGAGCTTCCGTTGTTCAGTTTTGAGCGTCTCGATATGTGATTTGCCTGAATCGGACATCCGTGTGAAAAGTTATGACCATTTGAAATTCTGAAGAGCTTCCGTTGTTCAATTTCGAGCCTCTCGACATATTATGCGCCCGAATCGGACATCCGTGTGAAAAGTTATGACCATTTGAATTTCGCGAGAGTTTCCGATGTTTAATTTCGAGCGTATCGATATATTATAAGCCTGAATCGGACATCCGTGTGAAAAGTTATGACCATTTGAATTTCTCAAGAGCTTCCGTTGTTCAATTTCTAGCCTCTCGACATATTATGCGCCCGAATCGGAAATCCGTGTGAAAAGTTATGACCATTTGAATTTCTAGAGAGTTTTCGATGTTTAATTTCGAGTGTATCGATATATTATAAACCTGAATACGACCTCAGTGTGAAAAGTTATGACGATTTGAATTTCACGAGTGCTTCCGTTGTTCAATTTCGAGTGTCACTATATGTGATGCGCCTAAATTGGACATTCGAGTTAAATGTTATGACCATTTGAATTTCTCAAGAGCTTCTGTTGTTCAATTTTGAGCGTCTCGATATGTGATTTGCCTAAATCGGATATCCGTGTGAAAAGTTATACCAGTTGAATTTCTCAAGAGCTTCCGTTGTTCAATTTCGAACCTCTCGACATATTATGCACCCGAATCGGACATCCGTGTGAAAAGTTATGACTATTAGAATTTCTCGAGAGTTTCCGACGTTTAATTTCGAGCTTATCGATATATTATAAGCCTGAATCGGACATCCGTGTGAAAAGTTATGACCATTTGAATTTCTCAAGAGCTTCCGTTGTTCAATTTCTAGCCTCTCGACATATTATGCGCCCGAATCGGACCTCCGTGTGAAAAGTTATGACCATTTGAATTTCTCGAGAGCTTCCGATGTTTAATTTCGAGCGTATCGATATATTATAAGCCTTAATCGGACCTCAATGTGAAAAGTTATGACCATTTTAATTTCCCGAGAGCTTCTGTTGTTCATTTTCGAGCGTCTCTATATGTGATGCGCCTTAATATAACATCCGTGTGAAAAGTTATGACCATTTGAATTTCTCAAGAGCTTCCGTTGTTCAGTTATGAGCGTCTCGATATGTGATTTGCCTCAATCGGACATCCGTGTGAAAAGTTATGACCATTTGAATTTCTCAAGAGCTTCCGTTGTTCAATTTCGAGCCTCTCGACATCTTATGCGCCCGAATCGAACATCCGTGTGAAAAGTTATGACCATTTGAATTTCTCGAGAGCTTCCGATGTTTAATTTCGAGCGTATCGATATATTATAAGCCTTAATCGGACCTCAGTGTGAAAAGTTATGACCATTTTAATTTCCCGAGAGTCTCCATTGTTCATTTTCGAGCGTCTCTATATGTGATGCGCCATAATCTAATATCCGTGTGAAAAGTTATGACCATTTGAATTTCTCAAGAGCTTCCGTTGTTCAGTTTTGAGCGTCTCGATATGTGATTTGCCTGAATCGGACATCCGTGTGAAAAGTTATGACCATTTGAAATTCTGAAGAGCTTCCGTTGTTCAATTTCGAGCCTCTCGACATATTATGCGCCCGAATCGGACATCCGTGTGAAAAGTTATGACCATTTGAATTTCGCGAGAGTTTCCGATGTTTAATTTCGAGCGTATCGATATATTATAAGCCTGAATCGGACATCCGTGTGAAAAGTTATGACCATTTGAATTTCTCAAGAGCTTCCGTTGTTCAATTTCTAGCCTCTCGACATATTATGCGCCCGAATCGGAAATCCGTGTGAAAAGTTATGACCATTTGAATTTCTAGAGAGTTTTCGATGTTTAATTTCGAGTGTATCGATATATTATAAACCTGAATACGACCTCAGTGTGAAAAGTTATGACGATTTGAATTTCACGAGTGCTTCCGTTGTTCAATTTCGAGTGTCACTATATGTGATGCGCCTAAATTGGACATTCGAGTTAAATGTTATGACCATTTGAATTTCTCAAGAGCTTCTGTTGTTCAATTTTGAGCGTCTCGATATGTGATTTGCCTAAATCGGATATCCGTGTGAAAAGTTATACCAGTTGAATTTCTCAAGAGCTTCCGTTGTTCAATTTCGAACCTCTCGACATATTATGCGCCCGAATCGGACATCCGTGTGAAAAGTTATGACTATTAGAATTTCTCGAGAGTTTCCGACGTTTAATTTCGAGCTTATCGATATATTATAAGCCTGAATCGGACATCCGTGTGAAAAGTTATGACCATTTGAATTTCTCAAGAGCTTCCGTTGTTCAATTTCTAGCCTCTCGACATATTATGCGCCCGAATCGGACCTCCGTGTGAAAAGTTATGACCATTTGAATTTCTCGAGAGTTTCTGTTGTTTAATATCGTGCGTATCGATATATTATAAGCCCGGATCGGAACTCAGTGTGAAAAGTTATGACCATTTGAATTTCACGAGAGCTTCCGTTGTGCATTTACGAGCGTCTCTATATGTGATACGCCTGAATCGGACATCCGAGTGAAAAGTTATGACCATTTGAATTTCTCAAGAGCTTCCGTTGTTCAATTTCGAGCCTCTCGACATCTTATGCGCCCGAATCGAACATCCGTGTGAAAAGTTATGACCATTTGAATTTCTCGAGAGCTTCCGATGTTTAATTTCGAGCGTATCGATATATTATAAGCCTTAATCGGACCTCAATGTGAAAAGTTATGACGATTTTAATTTCCCGAGAGCTTCTGTTGTTCATTTTCGAGCGTCTCTATATGTGATGCGCCTTAATATAACATCCGTGTGAAAAGTTATGACCATTTGAATTTCTCAAGAGCTTCCGTTGTTCAGTTATGAGCGTCTCGATATGTGATTTGCCTCAATCGGACATCCGTGTGAAAAGTTATGACCATTTGAATTTCTCAAGAGCTTCCGTTGTTCAATTTCTTGCCTCTCGACATCTTATGCGCCCGAATCGAACATCCGTGTGAAAAGTTATGACCATTTGAATTTCTCGAGAGCTTCCGATGTTTAATTTCGAGCGTATCGATATATTATAAGCCTTAATCGGATCTCAATGTGAAAAGTTATGACCATTTTAATTTTCCGAGAGCTTCCGTTGTTCATTTTCGAGCGTCTCTATATGTGATGCGCCTTAATCTAACATTCGTGTGAGAAGTTATGACCATTTGAATTTCTCAAGAGCTTCCGTTGTTCAATTTAGAGCTTCTCGACATATTATGCGCCCGAATCGGACATCCATGTGAAAATTTATGACCATTTGAATTTGCGAGAGTTTCCGATGTTTAATTTCGAGCGAATCGATTTATTATAAGCCTGAATCGGACATTCGTGTGAAAAGTTATGACCAGTTGAATTTCTCAAGAGCTTCCGTTGTTCAATTTCTTGCCTCTCGACATCTTATGCGGCCGAATCGAACATCCGTGTGAAAAGTTATGACCATTTGAATTTCTCGAGAGCTTCCGATGTTTAATTTCGAGCGTATCGATATATTATAAGCCTTAATCGGACCTCAATGTGAAAAGTTATGACCATTTTAATTTCCCGAGAGCTTCCGTTGTTCATTTTCGAGCGTCTCTATATGTGATGCGCCTTAATCTAACATCCGTGTGAGAAGTTATGACCATTTGAATTTCTCAAGAGCTTCCGTTGTTCAATTTAGAGCTTCTCGACATATTATGCGCCCGAATCGGACATCCATGTGAAAATTTATGACCATTTGAATTTGCGAGAGTTTCCGATGTTTAATTTCGAACGAATCGATTTATTATAAGCCTGAATCGGACATTCGTGTGAAAAGTTATGACCAGTTCAATTTCTCAAGAGCTTCCGTTGTTCAATTTCTAGCCTCTCGACATATTATGCGCCCGAATCGGACATCCGTGTGAAAAGTTATGACCATTTGAATATCTCGAGAGTTACCGTTGTTTAATTTCGTGCGTATCGATATATTATAAGCCCGGATCAGAACTCAGTGTGAAAAGTTATGACCATTTGAATTTCATGAGAGCTTCCGTTGTGCATTTGCGAGCGTCTCTATATGTGATACGCCTGAATCGGACATCCGAGTGAAAAGTTATGACCATTTGAATTTCTCAAGAGCTTCCATTGTTCAATTACGAGCGTCTCGACATATTATGCGCCCGAATCGGACATCCGTGTGAAAGATTATGACCAATTGAATCTCTCGAGAGCTTCCGATGTTTAATTTTGAGCGTCTCGATATATTATATGCCTGAATCGGACCCGAGTGTCACATGTTATGACCATTTGAAATTCTCAAGAGCTTCCGTTATTCAATTTCGAGCATCTCGATATATTATAAGCCTGAATCGGACATTCGTGTGAAAAGTTATGACTATTTGAATTTCTCAAGAGCTTCCGTTCTTCAATTTCGAGCCTCTCGACATCTTATGCGCCCAAATCGAACATCCGTGTGAAAAGTTATGACCATTTGAATTTCTCGAGAACTTCCGATGTTTAATTTCGAGCGTATCGATATATTATAAGCCTTAATTGGACCTCAGTGTGAAAAGGTATGACCATTTTAATTTCCCGAGAGTCTCCGTTGTTCATTTTCGAGCGTCTCTATATGTGATGCGCCATAATCTAATATCCGTGTGAAAAGTTATGACCATTTGAATTTCTCAAGAGCTTCCGTTGTTCAGTTTTGAGCGTCTCGATATGTGATTTGCCTGAATCGGACATCCGTGTGAAAAGTTATGACCATTTGAATTTCTCAAGAGCTTCCGTTGTTCAATTTCGAGCCTCTCGACATATTATGCGCCCGAATCGGACATCCGTGTGAAAAGTTTTGACCACTTGAATTTCGCGAGAGTTTCCGATGTTTAATTTCGAGCGTATCGATATATTATAAGCCTGAATCGGACATTCGTGTGAAAAGTTATGACCATTTGAATTTCTCAAGAGCTTCCGTTGTTCAATTTCGAGCCTCTCGACATATTATGCGCCCGAATCGGAAATCCGTGGGAAAGGTTATGGCCATTTGAATTTCTCGAGAGCTTCCGTTGTTCAATTTCGAGCCTCTCGACATATTATGCGCCCGAATCGGAAATCCGTGTGAAAAGTTATGACCATTTGAATTTCTAGAGAGTTTCCGATGTTTAATTTCAAGTCTATCGATATATTATAAACCTGAATCGGACCTCAGTGTGAAAAGTTATGACCATTTGAATTTCTCAAGAGCTTCCGTTGTTCAATTTCTAGCCTCTCGACATATTATGCGCCCGAATCGGAAATCCGTGTGAAAAGTTAAGGCCATTTGAATTTCTCGAGAGCTTCCGTTGTTCAATTTCGAGCCTCTCGACATATTATGCGCCCGAATCGGAAATCCGTGTGAAAAGTTATGACCATTTGAATTTCTAGAGAGTTTCCGATGGTTAAATCCGAGTGTATCGATATATTATAAGCCTGAATCGGACATCCGTGTGAAAAGTCATGACCATTTGAATTTCTCAAGAGCTTCCGTTGTTCAATTTCGAGCCTCTCGACATATTATGCGCCCGAATCGGACATCCGTGTGAAAAGTTATGACCATTTGAATTTCTCAAGAGCTTCCGTTGTTCAGTTTTGAGCGTCTCGATATGTGATTTGCCTGAATCGGACATCCGTGTGAAAAGTTATGACCATTTGAATTTCTCAAGAGCTTCCGTTGTTCAATTTCTTGCCTCTCGACATCTTATGCGCCCGAATCGAACATCCGTGTGGAAAGTTATGACCATTTGAATTTCTCGAGAGCTTCCGATGTTTAATTTCGAGCGTATCGATATATTATAAGCCTTAATCGGACCTGAATGTGAAAAGTTATGACCATTTTAATTTCCCGAGAGCTTCCGTTGTTCATTTTCGAGCGTCTCTATATGTGATGCGCCTTAATCTAACATCCGTGTGAGAAGTTATGACCATTTGAATTTCTCAAGAGCTTCCGTTGTTCAATTTAGAGCTTCTCGACATATTATGCGCCCGAATCGGACATCCATGTGAAAATTTATGACCATTTGAGTTTGCGAGAGTTTCCGATGTTTAATTTCGAGCGAATCGATTTATTATAAGCCTGAATCGGACATTCGTGTGAAAAGTTATGACCAGTTGAATTTCCCAAGAGCTTCCGTTGTTCAATTTCTTGCCTCTCGACATCTTATGCGCCCGAATCGAACATCCGTGTGAAAAGTTATGACCATTTGAATTTCTCGAGAGCTTCCGATGTTTAATTTCGAGCGTATCGATATATTATAAGCCTTAATCGGACCTCAATGTGAAAAGTTATGACCATTTTAATTTCCCGAGAGCTTCCGTTGTTCATTTTCGAGCGTCTCTATATGTGATGCGCCTTAATCTAACATCCGTGTGAGAAGTTATGACCATTTGAATTTCTCAAGAGCTTCCGTTGTTCAATTTAGAGCTTCTCGACATATTATGCGCCCGAATCGGACATCCATGTGAAAATTTATGACCATTTGAATTTGCGAGAGTTTCCGATGTTTAATTTCGAGCGAATCGATTTATTATAAGCCTGAATCGGACATTCGTGTGAAAAGTTATGACCAGTTGAATTTCTCAAGAGCTTCCGTTGTTCAATTTCTAGCCTCTCGACATATTATGCGCCCGAATCGGACATCCGTGTGAAAAGTTATGACCATTTGAATATCTCGAGAGTTTCCGTTGTTTAATTTCGTGCGTATCGATATATTATAAGCCCGGATCAGAACTCAGTGTGAAAAGTTATGACCGTTTGAATTTCACGAGAGCTTCCGTTGTGCATTTGCGAGCGTCTCTATATGCGATACGCCTGAATCGGACATCCGAGTGAAAAGTTATGACCATTTGAATTTCTCAAGAGCTTCCATTGTTCAATTACGAGCGTCTCGACATATTATGCGCCCGAATCGGACATCCGTGTGAAAGATTATGACCAATTGAATTTCTCGAGAGCTTCCGATGTTTAATTTTGAGCGTCTCGATATATTATATGTCTGAATCAGACCCGAGTGTCACATGTTATGACCATTTGAAATTCTCAAGAGCTTCCGTTATTCAATTTCGAGCATCTCGATATATTATAAGCCTGAATCGGACATTCGTGTGAAAAGTTATGACCATTTGAATTTCTCAAGCGCTTCCGTTCTTCAATTTCGAGCCTCTCGACATCTTATGCGCCCAAATCGAACATCCGTGTGAAAAGTTATGACCATTTGAATTTCTCGAGAACTTCCGATGTTTAATTTCGAGCGTATCGATATATTATAAGCCTTAATTGGACCTCAGTGTGAAAAGGTATGACCATTTTAATTTCCCGAGAGTCTCCGTTGTTCATTTTCGAGCGTCTCTATATGTGATGCGCCATAATCTAATATCCGTGTGAAAAGTTATGACCATTTGAATTTCTCAACAGCTTCCGTTGTTCAGTTTTGAGCGTCTCGATATGTGATTTGCCTGAATCGGACATCCGTGTGAAAAGTTATGACCATTTGAATTTCTCAAGAGCTTCCGTTGTTCAATTTCGAGCCTCTCGACATATTATGCGCCCGAATCGGACATCCGTGTGAAAAGTTATGACCATTTGAATTTCGCGAGAGTTTCGGATGTTTAATTTCGAGCGTATCCATATATTATAAGCCTGAATCGGACATCCGTGTGAAAAGTTATGACCATTTGAATTTCTCAAGAGCTTCCGTTGTTCAATTTCGAGACTCTCGACATATTATGCGCCCGAATCGGAAATCCGTGTGAAAAGTTATGACCATTTGAATTTCTAGATAGTTTCCGATGGTTAAATCCGAGTGTATCGATATATTATAAGCCTGAATCGGACATCCGTGTGAAAAGTTATGACCATTTGAATTTCTCAAGAGCTTCCGTTGTTCAATTTCGAGCCTCTCGCCATATTATACGCCCGAATCGGAAATCCGTGTGAAAAGTTATGACCATTTGAATTTCTAGAGAGTTTCCGATGTTTAATTTCGAGTCTATCGATATATTATAAACCTGAATCGGACCTCAGTGTGAAAAGTTATGACCATTTGAATTTCTCAAGAGCTTCCGTTGTTCAATTTCTAGCCTCTCGACATATTATGCGCCTGAATCGGAAATCCGTGTGAAAAGTTAAGGCCATTTGAATTTCTCGAGAGCTTCCGTTGTTCAATTTCGAGCCTCTCGACATATTATGCGCCCGAATCGGAAATCCGTGTGAAAAGTTATGACCATTTGAATTTCTAGAGAGTTTCCGATGGTTAAATCCGAGTGTATCGATATATTATAAGCCTGAATCGGACATCCGTGTGAAAAGTTATGACCATTTGAATTTCTCAAGAGCTTCCGTTGTTCAATTTCGAGCCTCTCGACATATTATGCGCCCGAATCGGACATCCGTGTGAAAAGTTATGACCATTTGAATTTCGCGAGAGTTTCCGATGTTTAATTTCGAGCGTATCGATATATTATAAGCCTGAATCGGACATCCGTGTGAAAAGTTATGACCATTTGAATTTCTCAAGAGCTTCCGTTGTTCAATTTCGAGCCTCTCGACATATTATGCGCCCGAATCGGAAATCCGTGTGAAAAGTTATGGCCATTTGAATTTCTCGAGAGCTTCCGTTGTTCAATTTCGAGCCTCTCGACATATTATGTGCCCGAATCGGAAATCCGTGTGAAAAGTTATGACCATTTGAATTTCTAGAGAGTTTCCGATGTTTAATTTCGAGTCTATCGATATATTATAAACCTGAATCGGACCTCAGTGTGAAAAGTCATGACCATTTGAATTTCTCAAGAGCTTCCGTTGTTCAATTTCTAGCCTCTCGACATATTATGCGCCCGAATCGGAAATCCGTGTGAAAAGTTATGGCCATTTGAATTTCTCGAGAGCTTCTGTTTTTCAATTTCGAGCCTCTCGACATATTATGCGCCCGAATCGGAAATCCGTGTGAAACGTTATGACCATTTGAATTTCTAGAGAGTTTCCGATGGTTAAATCCGAGTGTATCGAAATATTATAAGCCTGAATCGGACATCCGTGTGAAAAGTTATGACCATTTGAATTTCTCAAGAGCTTCCGTTGTTCAATTTCTAGCCTCTCGACATATTATGCGCCCGAATCGGAAATCCGTGTGAAAAGTTATGGCCATTTGAATTTCTCGAGAGCTTCCGTTTTTCAATTTCGAGCCTCTCGACATATTATGCGCCCGAATCGGACATCCGTGTGAAACGTTATGACCATTTGAATTTCTAGAGAGTTTCCGATGTTTAATTTCGAGTGTATCGATATATTATAAACCTAAATCGGACCTCAGTGTGAAAAGTTATGACCATATGAATTTCACGAGAGCTTCCGTGTGAAAAGTTATACCAGTCTAATTTCTCAAGAGCTTGCGTTGTTCAATTTCGAGCCTCTCGACATATTATGCGCCCGAATCGGACATCCGTGTGAAAAGTTATGACTATTTGAATTTCCCGAGAGTTTCCAATGTTTAATTTCGAGCGTATCGATATATTATAAGCTTGAATCGGACATCCGTGTGAAAAGTTATGAGCATTTGAATTACTCAAGAGCTTCCATTGTTCAATTTCGAGCATCTCGATATATTATAAGCCTGAATCGGACATTCGTGTGAAAAGTTATGACCATTTGAATTTCTCAAGAGCTTCCGTTGTTCAATTTCGAGCCTCTCGACATATTATGCGCTTGAATCGGATATCCGTGTGAAAAGTTATGACCATTTGAATATCTCGACAGCTTCTGATGTTTAATTCGAGCGTATCAATATATTATAAGCCTGAATCGAACCTCAGTGTGAAAAGTTATGACCATTTTAATTTCCCGAGAACTTCCGTTTTTCATTTTCGAGCGTCTCTATATGTGATGCTCCTTAATATAACATCCGTGTGAAAAGTTATGACCATTTGAATTTCTCAAGAGCCTCCGTTGTTCAATTTGAGCGTCTCGATATGTGATTTGCCTGAATCGGACATCCGTGTGAAAAGTTAAGACCATTTAAATTTCTCAATAACTTCCGTTGTTCAATTTCTAGCTTCTCGACATATTATGCGCCCGAATCGGACATCCGTGTGAAAAGTTATGACCATTTGAATATCTCGAGAGTTTCCGTTGTTTAATTTCGTGCGTATCGATATATGATAAGCCCGGATCGGAACTCAGTGTGAAAAGTTATGACCATGTGAATTTCACGGGAGCTTCCGTTGTGCATTTACGAGCGTCTCTATATGTGATACGCCTGAATCGGACATCCGAGTGAAAAGTTATGACCATTTGAATTTCTCGAGAGCTTCCGATGTTGAATTTCGAGCCTCTCGATATATTATAAGCCTGAATCGGACATCCGTGTGAAAAGTTATGACCATTTGAATTTCTCAAGAGCTTCCGTTGTTCAATTTCTAGCCTCTCGACATATTATGCGCCCGAATCGGAAATCCGTGTGAAAAGTTATGGCCATTTGAATTTCTCGAGAGCTTCCGTTTTTCAATTTCGAGCCTCTCGACATATTATGCGCCCGAATCGGACATCCGTGTGAAACGTTATGACCATTTGAATTTCTAGAGAGTTTCCGATGTTTAATTTCGAGTGTATCGATATATTATAAACCTAAATCGGACCTCAGTGTGAAAAGTTATGACCATATGAATTTCACGAGAGCTTCCGTGTGAAAAGTTATACCAGTCTAATTTCTCAAGAGCTTGCGTTGTTCAATTTCGAGCCTCTCGACATATTATGCGCCCGAATCGGACATCCGTGTGAAAAGTTATGACTATTTGAATTTCCCGAGAGTTTCAAATGTTTAATTTCGAGCCTATCGATATATTATAAGCTTGAATCGGACATCCGTGTGAAAAGTTATGAGCATTTGAATTACTCAAGAGCTTCCATTGTTCAATTTCGAGCATCTCGATATATTATAAGCCTGAATCGGACATTCGTGTGAAAAGTTATGACCATTTGAATTTCTCAAGAGCTTCCGTTGTTCAATTTCGAGCCTCTCGACATATTATGCGCTTGAATCGGATATCCGTGTGAAAAGTTATGACCATTTGAATATCTCGACAGCTTCTGATGTTTAATTCGAGCGTATCAATATATTATAAGCCTGAATCGAACCTCAGTGTGAAAAGTTATGACCATTTTAATTTCCCGAGAACTTCCGTTTTTCATTTTCGAGCGTCTCTATATGTGATGCTCCTTAATATAACATCCGTGTGAAAAGTTATGACCATTTGAATTTCTCAAGAGCCTCCGTTGTTCAATTTGAGCGTCTCGATATGTGATTTGCCTGAATCGGACATCCGTGTGAAAAGTTAAGACCATTTAAATTTCTCAATAACTTCCGTTGTTCAATTTCTAGCTTCTCGACATATTATGCGCCCGAATCGGACATCCGTGTGAAAAGTTATGACCATTTGAATATCTCGAGAGTTTCCGTTGTTTAATTTCGTGCGTATCGATATATGATAAGCCCGGATCGGAACTCAGTGTGAAAAGTTATGACCATGTGAATTTCACGGGAGCTTCCGTTGTGCATTTACGAGCGTCTCTATATGTGATACGCCTGAATCGGACATCCGAGTGAAAAGTTATGACCATTTGAATTTCTCGAGAGCTTCCGATGTTGAATTTCGAGCCTCTCGATATATTATAAGCCTGAATCGGACATCCGTGTGAAAAGTTATGACCATTTGAATTTCTCAAGAGCTTCCGTTGTTCAATTTCTAGCCTCTCGACATATTATGCGCCCGAATCGGAAATCCGTGTGAAAAGTTATGGCCATTTGAATTTCTCGAGAGCTTCCGTTTTTCAATTTCGAGCCTCTCGACATATTATGCGCCCGAATCGGACATCCGTGTGAAACGTTATGACCATTTGAATTTCTAGAGAGTTTCCGATGTTTAATTTCGAGTGTATCGATATATTATAAACCTAAATCGGACCTCAGTGTGAAAAGTTATGACCATATGAATTTCACGAGAGCTTCCGTGTGAAAAGTTATACCAGTCTAATTTCTCAAGAGCTTGCGTTGTTCAATTTCGAGCCTCTCGACATATTATGCGCCCGAATCGGACATCCGTGTGAAAAGTTATGACTATTTGAATTTCCCGAGAGTTTCCAATGTTTAATTTCGAGCGTATCGATATATTATAAGCTTGAATCGGACATCCGTGTGAAAAGTTATGAGCATTTGAATTACTCAAGAGCTTCCATTGTTCAATTTCGAGCATCTCGATATATTATAAGCCTGAATCGGACATTCGTGTGAAAAGTTATGACCATTTGAATTTCTCAAGAGCTTCCGTTGTTCAATTTCGAGCCTCTCGACATATTATGCGCTTGAATCGGATATCCGTGTGAAAAGTTATGACCATTTGAATATCTCGACAGCTTCTGATGTTTAATTCGAGCGTATCAATATATTATAAGCCTGAATCGAACCTCAGTGTGAAAAGTTATGACCATTTTAATTTCCCGAGAACTTCCGTTTTTCATTTTCGAGCGTCTCTATATGTGATGCTCCTTAATATAACATCCGTGTGAAAAGTTATGACCATTTAAATTTCTCAATAACTTCCGTTGTTCAATTTCTAGCTTCTCGACATATTATGCGCCCGAATCGGACATCCGTGTGAAAAGTTATGACCATTTGAATATCTCGAGAGTTTCCGTTGTTTAATTTCGTGCGTATCGATATATGATAAGCCCGGATCGGAACTCAGTGTGAAAAGTTATGACCATGTGAATTTCACGGGAGCTTCCGTTGTGCATTTACGAGCGTCTCTATATGTGATACGCCTGAATCGGACATCCGAGTGAAAAGTTATGACCATTTGAATTTCTCGAGAGCTTCCGATGTTGAATTTCGAGCCTCTCGATATATTATAAGCCTGAATCGGACATCCGTGTGAAAAGTTATGACCATTTGAATTTCTCAAGAGCTTCCGTTGTTCAATTTCTAGCCTCTCGACATATTATGCGCCCGAATCGGAAATCCGTGTGAAAAGTTATGGCCATTTGAATTTCTCGAGAGCTTCCGTTTTTCAATTTCGAGCCTCTCGACATATTATGCGCCCGAATCGGACATCCGTGTGAAACGTTATGACCATTTGAATTTCTAGAGAGTTTCCGATGTTTAATTTCGAGTGTATCGATATATTATAAACCTAAATCGGACCTCAGTGTGAAAAGTTATGACCATATGAATTTCACGAGAGCTTCCGTGTGAAAAGTTATACCAGTCTAATTTCTCAAGAGCTTGCGTTGTTCAATTTCGAGCCTCTCGACATATTATGCGCCCGAATCGGACATCCGTGTGAAAAGTTATGACTATTTGAATTTCCCGAGAGTTTCCAATGTTTAATTTCGAGCGTATCGATATATTATAAGCTTGAATCGGACATCCGTGTGAAAAGTTATGAGCATTTGAATTACTCAAGAGCTTCCATTGTTCAATTTCGAGCATCTCGATATATTATAAGCCTGAATCGGACATTCGTGTGAAAAGTTATGACCATTTGAATTTCTCAAGAGCTTCCGTTGTTCAATTTCGAGCCTCTCGACATATTATGCGCTTGAATCGGATATCCGTGTGAAAAGTTATGACCATTTGAATATCTCGACAGCTTCTGATGTTTAATTCGAGCGTATCAATATATTATAAGCCTGAATCGAACCTCAGTGTGAAAAGTTATGACCATTTTAATTTCCCGAGAACTTCCGTTTTTCATTTTCGAGCGTCTCTATATGTGATGCTCCTTAATATAACATCCGTGTGAAAAGTTATGACCATTTGAATTTCTCAAGAGCCTCCGTTGTTCAATTTGAGCGTCTCGATATGTGATTTGCCTGAATCGGACATCCGTGTGAAAAGTTAAGACCATTTAAATTTCTCAATAACTTCCGTTGTTCAATTTCTAGCTTCTCGACATATTATGCGCCCGAATCGGACATCCGTGTGAAAAGTTATGACCATTTGAATATCTCGAGAGTTTCCGTTGTTTAATTTCGTGCGTATCGATATATGATAAGCCCGGATCGGAACTCAGTGTGAAAAGTTATGACCATGTGAATTTCACGGGAGCTTCCGTTGTGCATTTACGAGCGTCTCTATATGTGATACGCCTGAATCGGACATCCGAGTGAAAAGTTATGACCATTTGAATTTCTCGAGAGCTTCCGATGTTGAATTTCGAGCCTCTCGATATATTATAAGCCTGAATCGGACATCCGTGTGAAAAGTTATGACCATTTGAATTTCTCAAGAGCTTCCGTTGTTCAATTTCTAGCCTCTCGACATATTATGCGCCCGAATCGGAAATCCGTGTGAAAAGTTATGGCCATTTGAATTTCTCGAGAGCTTCCGTTTTTCAATTTCGAGCCTCTCGACATATTATGCGCCCGAATCGGACATCCGTGTGAAACGTTATGACCATTTGAATTTCTAGAGAGTTTCCGATGTTTAATTTCGAGTGTATCGATATATTATAAACCTAAATCGGACCTCAGTGTGAAAAGTTATGACCATATGAATTTCACGAGAGCTTCCGTGTGAAAAGTTATACCAGTCTAATTTCTCAAGAGCTTGCGTTGTTCAATTTCGAGCCTCTCGACATATTATGCACCCGAATCGGACATCCGTGTGAAAAGTTATGACTATTTGAATTTCCCGAGAGTTTCCAATGTTTAATTTCGAGCGTATCGATATATTATAAGCTTGAATCGGACATCCGTGTGAAAAGTTATGAGCATTTGAATTACTCAAGAGCTTCCATTGTTCAATTTCGAGCATCTCGATATATTATAAGCCTGAATCGGACATTCGTGTGAAAAGTTATGACCATTTGAATTTCTCAAGAGCTTCCGTTGTTCAATTTCGAGCCTCTCGACATATTATGCGCTTGAATCGGATATCCGTGTGAAAAGTTATGACCATTTGAATATCTCGACAGCTTCTGATGTTTAATTCGAGCGTATCAATATATTATAAGCCTGAATCGAACCTCAGTGTGAAAAGTTATGACCATTTTAATTTCCCGAGAACTTCCGTTTTTCATTTTCGAGCGTCTCTATATGTGATGCTCCTTAATATAACATCCGTGTGAAAAGTTATGACCATTTGAATTTCTCAAGAGCCTCCGTTGTTCAATTTGAGCGTCTCGATATGTGATTTGCCTGAATCGGACATCCGTGTGAAAAGTTAAGACCATTTAAATTTCTCAATAACTTCCGTTGTTCAATTTCTAGCTTCTCGACATATTATGCGCCCGAATCGGACATCCGTGTGAAAAGTTATGACCATTTGAATATCTCGAGAGTTTCCGTTGTTTAATTTCGTGCGTATCGATATATGATAAGCCCGGATCGGAACTCAGTGTGAAAAGTTATGACCATGTGAATTTCACGGGAGCTTCCGTTGTGCATTTACGAGCGTCTCTATATGTGATACGCCTGAATCGGACATCCGAGTGAAAAGTTATGACCATTTGAATTTCTCGAGAGCTTCCGATGTTGAATTTCGAGCCTCTCGATATATTATAAGCCTGAATCGGACATCCGTGTGAAAAGTTATGACCATTTGAATTTCTCAAGAGCTTCCGTTGTTCAATTTCTAGCCTCTCGACATATTATGCGCCCGAATCGGAAATCCGTGTGAAAAGTTATGGCCATTTGAATTTCTCGAGAGCTTCCGTTTTTCAATTTCGAGCCTCTCGACATATTATGCGCCCGAATCGGACATCCGTGTGAAACGTTATGACCATTTGAATTTCTAGAGAGTTTCCGATGTTTAATTTCGAGTGTATCGATATATTATAAACCTAAATCGGACCTCAGTGTGAAAAGTTATGACCATATGAATTTCACGAGAGCTTCCGTGTGAAAAGTTATACCAGTCTAATTTCTCAAGAGCTTGCGTTGTTCAATTTCGAGCCTCTCGACATATTATGCACCCGAATCGGACATCCGTGTGAAAAGTTATGACTATTTGAATTTCCCGAGAGTTTCCAATGTTTAATTTCGAGCGTATCGATATATTATAAGCTTGAATCGGACATCCGTGTGAAAAGTTATGAGCATTTGAATTACTCAAGAGCTTCCATTGTTCAATTTCGAGCATCTCGATATATTATAAGCCTGAATCGGACATTCGTGTGAAAAGTTATGACCATTTGAATTTCTCAAGAGCTTCCGTTGTTCAATTTCGAGCCTCTCGACATATTATGCGCTTGAATCGGATATCCGTGTGAAAAGTTATGACCATTTGAATATCTCGACAGCTTCTGATGTTTAATTCGAGCGTATCAATATATTATAAGCCTGAATCGAACCTCAGTGTGAAAAGTTATGACCATTTTAATTTCCCGAGAACTTCCGTTTTTCATTTTCGAGCGTCTCTATATGTGATGCTCCTTAATATAACATCCGTGTGAAAAGTTATGACCATTTGAATTTCTCAAGAGCCTCCGTTGTTCAATTTGAGCGTCTCGATATGTGATTTGCCTGAATCGGACATCCGTGTGAAAAGTTAAGACCATTTAAATTTCTCAATAACTTCCGTTGTTCAATTTCTAGCTTCTCGACATATTATGCGCCCGAATCGGACATCCGTGTGAAAAGTTATGACCATTTGAATATCTCGAGAGTTTCCGTTGTTTAATTTCGTGCGTATCGATATATGATAAGCCCGGATCGGAACTCAGTGTGAAAAGTTATGACCATGTGAATTTCACGGGAGCTTCCGTTGTGCATTTACGAGCGTCTCTATATGTGATACGCCTGAATCGGACATCCGAGTGAAAAGTTATGACCATTTGAATTTCTCGAGAGCTTCCGATGTTGAATTTCGAGCCTCTCGATATATTATAAGCCTGAATCGGACATCCGTGTGAAAAGTTATGACCATTTGAATTTCTCAAGAGCTTCCGTTGTTCAATTTCTAGCCTCTCGACATATTATGCGCCCGAATCGGAAATCCGTGTGAAAAGTTATGGCCATTTGAATTTCTCGAGAGCTTCCGTTTTTCAATTTCGAGCCTCTCGACATATTATGCGCCCGAATCGGACATCCGTGTGAAACGTTATGACCATTTGAATTTCTAGAGAGTTTCCGATGTTTAATTTCGAGTGTATCGATATATTATAAACCTAAATCGGACCTCAGTGTGAAAAGTTATGACCATATGAATTTCACGAGAGCTTCCGTGTGAAAAGTTATACCAGTCTAATTTCTCAAGAGCTTGCGTTGTTCAATTTCGAGCCTCTCGACATATTATGCGCCCGAATCGGACATCCGTGTGAAAAGTTATGACTATTTGAATTTCCCGAGAGTTTCCAATGTTTAATTTCGAGCGTATCGATATATTATAAGCTTGAATCGGACATCCGTGTGAAAAGTTATGAGCATTTGAATTACTCAAGAGCTTCCATTGTTCAATTTCGAGCATCTCGATATATTATAAGCCTGAATCGGACATTCGTGTGAAAAGTTATGACCATTTGAATTTCTCAAGAGCTTCCGTTGTTCAATTTCGAGCCTCTCGACATATTATGCGCTTGAATCGGATATCCGTGTGAAAAGTTATGACCATTTGAATATCTCGACAGCTTCTGATGTTTAATTCGAGCGTATCAATATATTATAAGCCTGAATCGAACCTCAGTGTGAAAAGTTATGACCATTTTAATTTCCCGAGAACTTCCGTTTTTCATTTTCGAGCGTCTCTATATGTGATGCTCCTTAATATAACATCCGTGTGAAAAGTTATGACCATTTGAATTTCTCAAGAGCCTCCGTTGTTCAATTTGAGCGTCTCGATATGTGATTTGCCTGAATCGGACATCCGTGTGAAAAGTTAAGACCATTTAAATTTCTCAATAACTTCCGTTGTTCAATTTCTAGCTTCTCGACATATTATGCGCCCGAATCGGACATCCGTGTGAAAAGTTATGACCATTTGAATATCTCGAGAGTTTCCGTTGTTTAATTTCGTGCGTATCGATATATGATAAGCCCGGATCGGAACTCAGTGTGAAAAGTTATGACCATGTGAATTTCACGGGAGCTTCCGTTGTGCATTTACGAGCGTCTCTATATGTGATACGCCTGAATCGGACATCCGAGTGAAAAGTTATGACCATTTGAATTTCTCGAGAGCTTCCGATGTTGAATTTCGAGCCTCTCGATATATTATAAGCCTGAATCGGACATCCGTGTGAAAAGTTATGACCATTTGAATTTCTCAAGAGCTTCCGTTGTTCAATTTCTAGCCTCTCGACATATTATGCGCCCGAATCGGAAATCCGTGTGAAAAGTTATGGCCATTTGAATTTCTCGAGAGCTTCCGTTTTTCAATTTCGAGCCTCTCGACATATTATGCGCCCGAATCGGACATCCGTGTGAAACGTTATGACCATTTGAATTTCTAGAGAGTTTCCGATGTTTAATTTCGAGTGTATCGATATATTATAAACCTAAATCGGACCTCAGTGTGAAAAGTTATGACCATATGAATTTCACGAGAGCTTCCGTGTGAAAAGTTATACCAGTCTAATTTCTCAAGAGCTTGCGTTGTTCAATTTCGAGCCTCTCGACATATTATGCGCCCGAATCGGACATCCGTGTGAAAAGTTATGACTATTTGAATTTCCCGAGAGTTTCCAATGTTTAATTTCGAGCGTATCGATATATTATAAGCTTGAATCGGACATCCGTGTGAAAAGTTATGAGCATTTGAATTACTCAAGAGCTTCCATTGTTCAATTTCGAGCATCTCGATATATTATAAGCCTGAATCGGACATTCGTGTGAAAAGTTATGACCATTTGAATTTCTCAAGAGCTTCCGTTGTTCAATTTCGAGCCTCTCGACATATTATGCGCTTGAATCGGATATCCGTGTGAAAAGTTATGACCATTTGAATATCTCGACAGCTTCTGATGTTTAATTCGAGCGTATCAATATATTATAAGCCTGAATCGAACCTCAGTGTGAAAAGTTATGACCATTTTAATTTCCCGAGAACTTCCGTTTTTCATTTCGAGCGTCTCTATATGTGATGCTCCTTAATATAACATCCGTGTGAAAAGTTATGACCATTTGAATTTCTCAATACTTCCGTTGTTCAATTTCTAGCTTCTCGACATATTATGCGCCCGAATCGGACATCCGTGTGAAAAGTTATGACCATTTGAATATCTCGAGAGTTTCCGTTGTTTAATTTCGTGCGTATCGATATATGATAAGCCCGGATCGGAACTCAGTGTGAAAAGTTATGACCATGTGAATTTCACGGGAGCTTCCGTTGTGCATTTACGAGCGTCTCTATATGTGATACGCCTGAATCGGACATCCGAGTGAAAAGTTATGACCATTTGAATTTCTCGAGAGCTTCCGATGTTGAATTTCGAGCCTCTCGATATATTATAAGCCTGAATCGGACATCCGTGTGAAAAGTTATGACCATTTGAATTTCTCAAGAGCTTCCGTTGTTCAATTTCTAGCCTCTCGACATATTATGCGCCCGAATCGGAAATCCGTGTGAAAAGTTATGGCCATTTGAATTTCTCGAGAGCTTCCGTTTTTCAATTTCGAGCCTCTCGACATATTATGCGCCCGAATCGGACATCCGTGTGAAACGTTATGACCATTTGAATTTCTAGAGAGTTTCCGATGTTTAATTTCGAGTGTATCGATATATTATAAACCTAAATCGGACCTCAGTGTGAAAAGTTATGACCATATGAATTTCACGAGAGCTTCCGTGTGAAAAGTTATACCAGTCTAATTTCTCAAGAGCTTGCGTTGTTCAATTTCGAGCCTCTCGACATATTATGCGCCCGAATCGGACATCCGTGTGAAAAGTTATGACTATTTGAATTTCCCGAGAGTTTCCAATGTTTAATTTCGAGCGTATCGATATATTATAAGCTTGAATCGGACATCCGTGTGAAAAGTTATGAGCATTTGAATTACTCAAGAGCTTCCATTGTTCAATTTCGAGCATCTCGATATATTATAAGCCTGAATCGGACATTCGTGTGAAAAGTTATGACCATTTGAATTTCTCAAGAGCTTCCGTTGTTCAATTTCGAGCCTCTCGACATATTATGCGCTTGAATCGGATATCCGTGTGAAAAGTTATGACCATTTGAATATCTCGACAGCTTCTGATGTTTAATTCGAGCGTATCAATATATTATAAGCCTGAATCGAACCTCAGTGTGAAAAGTTATGACCATTTTAATTTCCCGAGAACTTCCGTTTTCATTTTCGAGCGTCTCTATATGTGATGCTCCTTAATATAACATCCGTGTGAAAAGTTATGACCATTTGAATTTCTCAAGAGCCTCCGTTGTTCAATTTGAGCGTCTCGATATGTGATTTGCCTGAATCGGACATCCGTGTGAAAAGTTAAGACCATTTAAATTTCTCAATAACTTCCGTTGTTCAATTTCTAGCTTCTCGACATATTATGCGCCCGAATCGGACATCCGTGTGAAAAGTTATGACCATTTGAATATCTCGAGAGTTTCCGTTGTTTAATTTCGTGCGTATCGATATATGATAAGCCCGGATCGGAACTCAGTGTGAAAAGTTATGACCATGTGAATTTCACGGGAGCTTCCGTTGTGCATTTACGGAGCGTCTCTATATGTGATACGCCTGAATCGGACATCCGAGTGAAAAGTTATGACCATTTGAATTTCTCGAGAGCTTCCGATGTTGAATTTCGAGCCTCTCGATATATTATAAGCCTGAATCGGACATCCGTGTGAAAAGTTATGACCATTTGAATTTCTCAAGAGCTTCCGTTGTTCAATTTCTAGCCTCTCGACATATTATGCGCCCGAATCGGAAATCCGTGTGAAAAGTTATGGCCATTTGAATTTCTCGAGAGCTTCCGTTTTTCAATTTCGAGCCTCTCGACATATTATGCGCCCGAATCGGACATCCGTGTGAACGTTATGACCATTTGAATTCTAGAGAGTTTCCGATGTTTAATTTCGAGTGTATCGATATATTATAAACCTAAATCGGACCTCAGTGTGAAAAGTTATGACCATTGAATTTCACGAGAGCTTCCGTGT